>NC_056750.1:661799558-661984558 GCF_019279795.1 Protopterus annectens
GTTTTGTATGGTTACAATGCAAATTAATGGGAAGACTTGCACTTTAATTAATGTATATTGGATACCTGGAATTGGTATTAATACAGTGAAACATCATCTTGATAAGATTATATCATTCTCTATATGAGATATTATTTTAGCTGGTGACTTTAATTGTATACTACATGAAAGTGATACTACCACTATAGGAAAGAGAATAATTACATCTAATGCAAAACATTTAAAGGATTTTGCTAATTTTTATCATTTGAATGATATTAATAATCAGATAGATTCAAAATCATTACTATACACCTTTTTTTCTAACAGATACAAAACTTATTCAAAAATAGATAGGGTCTTTATTTCTAACCAGATGGTAACAGATTTAATTAATTCCAAAATCATTTCATGTCCTATATCTGATCATAATTCAATTGTTTTTGAATTCATGATAAAAAATACTCAATGTTCAGATCAAAAGGATACCAGCATACTTAACTCAACTAAAAGACTATAAAGAATATATACTTTCAGAAGTAAAACATTTTTAGACATAAATAACACTCCTGAAGTCTCCGTTGTTTATGTTTGGGATGCCTTAAAATCATATCTATATGGACAAAGTATCAGATGGTATAATAATAAAAGGAAATCTTGGGATAAGGAATTGTTAGATATTCAAAGTAAATTAGACTCTTATAAACATAATAATAAAGAAAATATTATGGACAAGAAAGTTATTGAAGAAATAAACAAACTAAATGAGAAATACAAAGAAATTTTAACTCATAAAGTTAAAATAACTTTAGAGAAATACAAGTTTTTGTCTTATTCAATAAGCCCCAAATACTTACATAGACTTAAAAATAAAACAAAAAGGTTGAATAAACAAAACCATATGAAAGAAATCTTTTCTCTAAGGAAAAAGAAGAATGTTTCTAGTATACCAGAAATACTAGCTGAATTTAGAAATCACTTTCACAAAATTAACCATAATAATATTAACATGGAACCTAAAGATAAAATAAAGGAGTTTATAACCACAAATATGAATAAAAAGCTTAATAAACAACAGATTAAACTATTGGACAAGAGTATTTCATATACAGAAGTTATTACACAAATAAATAAGCTTAAATCAAACAAAGCACCGGGTAATGATGGTATTATACCAGAGATATATAAAATCCTTTCTAAAATACATATTCATTAATACATAAGGTTTTTATTTTGGCCCAAACTGAGTTAATAACCCCCATCTTGGCAATATACATTTATTTTGCCAATTTTAAAACCTAATAAAGATCCAACTAGATGTTCTTCATATCGGCCCATCTCATTACTTAATGTTGATTATAAAATGTTTATGAATATCTTTGCTGATAGATTGAAGACAATCATTCCCGGCATTATAGATATAGATCAGACAGGCTTCATTGTAAATAGAAATACTTTTGATAATATAAGAAGAACTTTAACATTAATAGATTTTGCAAATAGGAAAAAGAAAGATTTAACACTTATTAGTCTTGATATAAGTTCAGCATTTGATTCAGTAAGTTGGGACTATCTGTTTGCCTTAATGAAGTGCACAAACTTCTTGGATGCATTTGTAAATCTAATTGAACATTTATACAAAGGAACGTTGGCTTATATTAAGGTAGGAACATATGTTTCACAAAAAATACCCATTCTTGTACAAAACAAGGATGTCCACTTTCTCCACTATTATTCATTTTAGTAGTGGAGTCTTGGGCTAATTTGATCAGAAACAGTACTGACATAGAGGGTCTTGAAATAGATGAAAATACAACATCCAAAATTCAACTTTTTGCAGATGATGTTCTAATTACATCAGCAGGATCTAATTCTTCTATACAGTCTCTATTTGATAACATGATGAATTTTAAAAGTATTTCTGGTTTAATATTCAATGAAGAAAAAAATATAATACTACCTATATATACACGAAAAAATATTCTCATTAGTGATTTTACTAAATATGTACCCAATTCAGGTCAGATAACTTATTTAGGTATAATACTATCTAAAGATATTAAATCTATTATATATAATAATTATAATACCTGTTTTCTTAATATACAAAATCTTTTAATACCTGGAATAATATGTTTTTACTATGGAGGAGAGACTTACAATTATTAAAATGATAATATTCCCCAAGATTTTATACTTAATACAATCAATAATACTTCCACCTACAAAAATAATTATCAAGAAACTGAACATACTAATGTTAAATTTCTTATGGGCACCTAATAGACCTAGGATTGCATTACAGAAACATACTAATAGCTGGTCTCAAGGGGGTATTTCTTTTCCAGACTTTAATTTATATACTATCTCTTCTATTGTAAAAGTTATTACTTTATTAATAGATCAGTCATATGTCACAAAATGGAAAGATTATTGGGAGCTAATTAGTATACACTTCATGAAAATCTCCTTAACACATAAAAATATGATTGTAAATAACTCCATGTTATGGTTACTAAAGGAATTTTGTACTTCACCTATTACACCTAAACATATGGTTTGTTACCCATTAAATATTATTATTAGTTATCGTAACTTTATATTCATGCATCCTAAGTATAGGGAATGGAATTTTATTGTATTTCCTATAATGTATACCCAGGGTATGCTTTTGTCATCTACTTCTGAAGGAACTCATTTAGCTATAGATAATGATCTAAAGTACTGGTATCAGTTGATATCTGATAATAAAGTTAAAAATCTAGATTTCTTAAAACAATAATTTGATCTAAGAGAAACTTGCTGGTTAGAGGTTCAGACCTTTAGACAACATCTCATTAATAAAATAGATTTAATGTCTATAACTGTTAAAGAATCTATTCCAACACTGATTGATTACTTGATATTAAATTTACAACATAAAGTTTCTGATAAAGGTAAACTTTCATACATACATAAAGTTATAAGACAAGAAACTTTTTACAGTGTAGATTCATACTGGAATTATTTCACTTCTATTAATGGGGACCCACCAAATCAACAAGATAAACAATATATATTGGAATCTGCTTATAGAACTACTTCCATTGTCTGGAGACTTTATACATGGAAATTTTTACATAGATCTTTTTATACACCTTTGATGATGAATAAAATAAATAATAAAGATAATCTATGTAAGAGATGCAATGAAGAAATTAATGCTGACTGGGCTCATATGTTTTATGACTGTATAAAATTGAAAGAATACTGGAAGTCAATTAATGAATTTTTGCAGGCTCTTTTACAGATAATTTCATTATTTCTAAATCTCTTATATTATTCAACACACCTGTACCTCAAAGTGTTAAAAGGTTAAGCTTCCCTTGTTATGGTCTATTCTAGCAGTGGCTAGGAAAATAATAACTAGAAATTGGATTTCAGATACACCTCCTTCGTTCAATGAATTTAAAAATGTTATGAATATAGTGTGCCATATGGAAATAAACACAATTAGGACTAGAACAAACAGAAAAACATCTTATTTTATTGTATGGGATAATTTACAAAATTTGTTAAAAAAATTTTAATTTCAATAGCATGGTATTTTAGTTTAATTAATTGATCTGATTGTAGTGGATGTCTTTGTAAATACTTTAGTTGTTTTGTTGAATATTATAATAATACCTATTTTTAATTACTTGTATAAAATTGTTATGATATTTCTCTTATATGTTAAAACAATAAACCTGTTTTGAAAAAAAAAAAAAAGAAACTGCAGCAACTGTTTACTGATGCCATGGCAATGCAAATAGAATATGAAGAAAGCTTCACTTCTCTTAACCAACAGTATATTCTTCCCTCCTTTTTTGTATGTATTTGTTAATACTAAAAGAAAATAATTCAAAGGACGTATGTACATGAATGTAACATTTCAGAGTTAAACACGAACAGGTCCCCAATCCCAGTAAGCATAATTGACCATAATTAATCTAATAAATATTGTAATAATTAATTAAGTTCACTATTCCAATTAGTCTACCTTAGAACTAGATTATTTTAGACAATTATTTATCTATGTATAGATAGTGAGTTATTAAATATATACAGACTATATTAGTATAGTAAATAGGAAAGAATTTATAAAGGGAGACGAGATGCAGTTACAATAAATAATGAGAAAAGAGAGAAAGAAAAGAGAACATTAAGAGAAAATACACATATACTATGTATGTTGATTTACAGTATAAATATGTTATGTGCTATATAACCCTCCTTCTCTGAAAGAAAAGTACCCTGTTTTACATACCTGAGGTAATGTGAAAACTTTCATGTGTCATATATTTTCAAAAAATATAGATAAAGATTCCAGTAGTTAGTTACCTTTGTTTTAAAATTCCAAGCAGTAAAATTGGTTCTTTAAAGTAATGTTAAAACAATTCATATCATAGTAGATGGTTTGAGAGATTTGGCTGTAACAGTATCAGTCTTTTGCTTCTTCTTTTTGACAACTGTCCAGACATTTGTTTCTTTTGTTCTCTTGAGAGAAGGTGACATCCAATCCATATCTTCTGGTAAAGTAATCACATTATTTGTTTTAATAAATGAAGAGGCTTCCTCTAATTCAATAAAAGTCTTCATCTCGTTGGCATACAGTATTCTTATCTTAGCTGGATATGCAAGTTATGCCTTGATGTTATTTTGTTTCAGAAACTTTATCATTGGCCACACTTGTTTCCTTTGTTCAATTATTCTAGATGAATAGTCATTATCTAATCTTATCAGGCTCTGTTTATATTTTTGAGGTGCCTTCCTCCAAGCAGATCTTAAAATCAGTTCCTTGTCCAAGTATGAAAGAAATTTGATAATTATTGACCTAGGAGGAGAGTTTGAGTTGGTGGCAGGTTTTCTAAGAGCTCTGTGTGCCCTTTCAAATGTTATTTCTCCTCTCCCTATTTTCCAAGTCATCTACTTTATTAACCAACCAAGTGTTTTGTTTAAGAATCAGTTCGTTCTGTGTTTCCTCTTCCTTAAGTCTGCTTTCTAAGTCATTTAGAGAAACCTATATTCCTGTTATCCTTGTCTGATGGTGTTGTAGCATTTCCTTGAGGGTGTCAGCCTGTTTTTGACTGCTTGTTTTAAGATTTTCCAGGTCCTCTTTAAAATCATCCATCTTCAAAGACAACTCTTGCAGGGTAGATGCCATCTGTTGTAGTTCCTTCTTTAAGGCAGCTTCCTGGTGAGAATTCTTTGAGTTGCTCATTTTAACAAGTGAATATATCTCCAAGCTTTTTGACAGGAAATTATTTGTAAAACTTCACCAAAGTTTCTAATTATGTAAATTAGTCCTTTCCTTTATCTATAAGATTTTATACTTTGAAGAAAAAAAAGAATATTTTTTCCTGTCTTATTGTTATATGGAGCTCTAAAATACTGCTGCTTTCAGTTAGCCATTCAGGCTCCACCCCACGTTTGAATCTTTTTTGATATGAGCATAGCATTTGTTTAAGGGAAACTTGCTCTGCTAAATGTTAAAGTAATACTGGAAGAATATTTTGAATGAAAGCACTAGTTTTGTTGAACAATTTCTTTTGTGAAACAGTATATTTTTTCATTATTAGAGTATTCTATTTCTTGAATTTTTCCATGGCTGCTTCATTGCTTGTTTTATTAACTGGGTCTCATTGCAGAACAGTTGTAAGAAATGTTATTGCAATGGGACTCAGCCACTGACTTGACTCAGTAATGCAATATACTGTATAATGCATATTACCAAACTTTTAAATGTCGGATAGAGCTAATATGAGTACAAGAAAGTATTAAGATGGTGAAAGAGATGCAGTCTTACAAAACAGTATTGCAAGCATGTCAGAATTCCAAAAAGGACCACAGTACTAAAAAGGAAATGTGCTGATAAGAATGGAAATATAGTTTTAATGGATGACTCCCCCTACCTTTTATATGTTTAGGTATTCTAAAAAATAAGAATATTCAGCATTACTTAGAGATCATACAATGGAATTTAATAGATCATATGGATCGCTGTTGTTAAAGGAGTAATGCTACATTTTTGTCACAGTCACAGATGAAGGACTTGTGTGTTGCTAGCCCAGAAATACTCATCTTTTGTTACATCCCCTGTAGATAAAGTTATGGAAGCACCAGTTTAAAATCCTAATGCATTAGATTTACAGATCCATATGGAAAGATTTGGGTTACATCTGTGATGATATGAGGTAGTGCCATCTGTGCCAGGGAGAGTAGGGCAGTGCAGTGCATGTGTAACATATGTCAGCATAGCTACCTGGAGTTTTGTAAAGAATTTTATGTCATTTGACTATCACAATGATTTGTAGAGATCCTTGTATTAAAATGTATTTGAAAAGTTGCTTGTGTTAAAAATAGACCAACAGTGGGTCCTCCTGGACAGAAAAGATATATACAGTGGATATAAAAAGTGTACACACCCCTGTTAAAATGCCAGGTGTTTGTGATATTAAAAAAAATGAGACCACAATAAATCATTTCAGAACTTTTCCCACCTTTAATGTGACTATAACCTGTACAATTCAATTGAAAAACAAATCTGTAAAAAATAAAAACGTACAATACGCTGGTTGCATAAGTGTGCACACCCTTAAACTAATACTTTGTTATGTATGTACACCCTTAAACTAATACTTTATTAAAGCACCTTTTGATTTAATTACAACATTCATTCTTCTTGGGTACACATCTACCATCAATTAAAGAGATTCTGATTAACCCCAAATAAAGTTCAGCTGTCCTAGTAGGATTTTCCTGACATTTACTCAGTTGCCTGCTACAGCAAAAGCCATGGTTCGCAGAGAATGTACAAAGCATCAAAGGGATCTCATTGTTGAAAGGTATCAGTCAGGAGGAGGGTACAAAAAATGTCCACAGCATTGGATATACCATGGAACACAGTGAAGACAATCATCAAAAAGTAAAGAAAATATGGGAGAACAGTGACATTGAAAAGAACTCCACATCCCTCCAAAATTGATGAAAAAACAAGACAAAAACTGATCAGGGAGGCTGCCAAGAAACCTACAGCAACACTGAAGGAGTTGCAGAAATTTCTGGCAAGTACTGGTTGTATACTACATGTGACAACAATCTCCTGCATTCTCCATATATCTGGACTATGGGGTAGGGTTGCAAGATGGAAGCCTTTTCGTACACAGAAAAACACCCAGACCTGGCTAAAATTTGTAAAACAAAACATCGAGTCTCCCAAAAGCATGTGGGAAAATGTGTTATGGTCTGATGAGACTAAGGTTGAACTTTTTGGCCACAATTCCAAAAGGTACATTTGGTGCAAAACAGCACTTTGCATCACCAAAAGAACACCACCCCCACAGTGAAGCATAGTCGTAGCAGTATCATGCTTTGGGATTGCTTTTCTTCAGCTGGAACTGGGGCTTTAGTCAAAGTGGAGGGAATTATGAACAGTTCCAAGTACCAGTCACTTTTGTTCCAAAACCTTCCGGTGTCTGCTTGAAAGCTGAAGATGAAGAGGAATTTCACCTTTCAACACGACAATGACCCCAGCATACATCCAAATCAACAAAGGAATGGCCTCACCAGAAGAAAATTAAAGGTTTGGAATGGCCCAGCCACAGCCCAGACCTAAATCCAATAGATAATCTGTGGGGTGACCTGAAGAGGGCTGTGCACAAGAGATGCCATCGCAATCTGACAGACTTGCAGTGCTTTTGCAAGGAAGACTAGGCAAATATTGCCAAGTCAAGATGTGCCATGCTGAGAGACCCCTACTCAAGAAGACTGAATGCTGCAATTAAGTCAAAAGGTGTTTCAGCAAAGTATTATTTTAAGGGTGTGCACACACAACAAAGTATTAGTTTAAGGGTCTGCTCACTTATGCAACCAGCATATTATTTTTTTTCATTTTTTCCTCTAACAGATTTGTTTGTTTTTCAATTGAATTGTACAGGTTATAGGTCAAATTAAAGGTAGGAAAAGTTTTGAAATTATTTATTGTGGTCTCATTTTTTATATCACAAAAACCTGGCATTTTAACAGGGGTGTGTACACTTTTTAAATCCAGTATACATGTATTTCAGACAGTATTATTATAACTGATTAAATGTATATGTTTTAACAGAGAATTCTGGAAGAGAAGAGGTTAATCTCAGTCCAGCTAATTTAAAAAAATAGGTTAAAAATTAAATGGGTTGGTTTAGGCCATAAGTATTTTATTTTTCAGGTCTGATTGCAGCCAGAGACAAAAATGTCTTGGAAAACCTGGATTAGGAATCTTACTGTATTGTCCTTAGGGATGAACTAATTGCTACCCTGCAAGGATGGAAGTTTTTGAAACTGTTTTATAGCTTTGAGATGCTGCAACAGATCTTAAGATCTTAGCAAAGTGCTGGGTGTGTATTGTACCAGAGTCAGGTGACCAGATGTGATGTTATTCTATAACCAGCACTGAAATGATTTTTTAGATATTAGTGAGAGATATGATGGAACTCTTGTGGATGCACTTTGTTTTCCGGAACTTGACAGGAAAAATCTCTCACAGATATCTCACACAACCACAGACCTCATCTTGCCTTGCTGTAGTAAGTAACTTAACTATTGAAGAGTAATTATTTATTCAGTCATGAAAATATAGTGAGATTAGTTAAGTATTGTTTGTCTGCATCTGTGTGAATCTATCCAACTGTGTTATTTTTTTATATATCTTGTGAAGTCACTTTGGAGAGCAACAATGTGTGCTGAAAGATTTTAAGTGCATAACTTTAGAATAATTGAAAGGTCTAAAGAATAATTTTATGTCACAAAATAGCATGCTTACTATCCTGCAAGTCTTAATGGAAAATTTAAACAAAGAATATTTCTATAAAATGTTATTGGCTAGCCATTAATCATTAATGTTATTGCCCTGTATCTAACATTGTAGAAAAATGCACTTCAGAAGATATTTTCCACTTGGAAGGCAAGTGAAGTGCCAAGGACTCTCTCCTGTCTATCAACTGGGATTCTGTCTACATATTAACACTGCAATCATAGGTTTATAGGTACTTACTAGGTTTATTGATCTGTGAGGATCTTAACAAACCAAGTCTTACATTCTCATGGTAGTTTTCAGCCTTAACGTTTTGCATACAAATAACCCTGAGACAGACTGAACTAGGATATATTGGGATCTTTAGATGTTTCCCCTATCTACAAAGGATAGGAGTGTTAAACAGGGGTGGAATTTGCAGTTACCTGTCCAATTATTCAAATGACATTTGAGTATAGTAATAGAAGTACTTTGGTTTATGTGGAATGGAAGACAGTTGCATATTCGGTCACTTAAAAGCAATTCTTGTGCATGTGACATCTGCTGGGGGACTGTATGGACAAGTACATTTCAGCATTTGCATTAAGAGGACTTCTTCTCATGTCTTCTTTCTCCCAGAGGAAGAATCCATCCCACATATATACATTTCAGTTATTATTTATTTATGCACTTATTTGCTTGTTTTTGTTGACAGGGAAAGTCTGACTGGGTTAGAACCTGCTTTCAGTGGAGGCTTGGGAAGAAAAGCTCCACATAACTTTACTTGCAGTCTTACATAAGACTGAAAACATTAGAAATGCAATATATATATATCAGCAAGAAGAAATCATGTAGTTTACATAATACTGAGTAACATCCCCAAAAGATTTTGCATAATTTAGAGGCACAGGGTACATTAGCAGCAAGATATATTGTAACTTTACAGGGTTTATAGGACACAACTTTAGTAATTTTACAGAGCAACATAAGTTGCAACAGGTAACATTGCTTATGGACTCAAAGGGATACTGAAAATTTGGTATTATATAATGTATTGGTGAAAAGAATAGGAATAAAACATAAGACAGAGGATGGAGACATTACTTAGGAAGAGGTATATGACATAGGTAAAACATTTATTATTTCTTGAAAAGGAAGAGGACTAAAGAAATGAGAGAAATGGGAGGCATAAATATTTTTTAAGTTATGATGGCATTATAGAAATTTTAGGGTAGTAGTGCTTCAGTTATGCTATCTATCTATCTATCTATCTATCTATCTATCTATCTATCTATCTATCTATCTATCTATCTATTTATCTATCTATCTGTCTGTCAGCAGAGCCAGTTATTGTTTAGGTGCTGCTTAAGATGGGTTTTGAGATTTGGTAATCTGTCTGTCAATTTGACTGGGTATGGGATGGAAATCCAAAGTCAGAGTATAGAAAAACTCTTGCTTTGTTATTGTAAAGCAAGTGGGATTTCTCCCAATAAGATATTAGGTCTCTGCTACAGGAGGAGACCTGAAGTATATTTTGGAATGTGGAACATTTTTTGGCATGTAAGTAAATCAGTGAGAAGTGACTAGTTGGGAAAATGTTAAGTAATTTATTTATTTATTTTACATTTGTTGACCGGGCTAGTCTAACTGGATATATGTCCATTTTCAGTAGTGGCCCGAGGAGAAAAGCTCAGAGAAAAAGAAAAAACAGTTAAAAACAAATTACACATAGATAACTGTACATTCAAACTCAATTAGATAACTATAGGTTCATAGGTTCATACTAGGCTATCTGCCCTAGGGCATTTATAAGCCTAGCCAGAGTGTGTGTTTGGCTTCACCCACCATTTTTTAATTAATTTTTGCTTTCCCTTTTTGTTAGTTAGTATACTGTCTAACTGTGACACACAGACAAGATACCGTGATACCACCATGACCTCCCCATCCATCTCATAGTAGTTCATAGAGTTAAAAAAACAACAAACGGAGAATTTAAAATCTCAAAGAATTTTTTTTCTCATTTTTTTTGCTGAAGTGCTGAAGCTGAGAACATGTAAGACTCCTCAAAAAATAGTATACCAGTAAAGTATCAGTTATACAAGTATCAGTTAACAACACAAACAATGCAAAAAAAAAAGGAACAAAAAAAAAAAAAACAACACAATTTTTTTAAATTTTTTTTTCCTAAAAGACAAACAGAACAGTCCTCATACTTTCACACTTTAAATTAATAAACTTTTAAATAAAAAAGCCTGAAAATGCCTGACAATGAAAAGTTATGATATTTCCACTGCTTTTCATATTTTTTTCCACACTTAGTTTTAGAATGCTGAAGGAATTAACTAAATGGAATTAACTAGCAGAGCAGCAGTAGGATTAGCTAATGGGCCTATAGCTGTTGGAGTCTAATTTGAGGAAATGTATAAAAACTAAGAAAGACTGAGGAACTAGAACTATCTGCTGGACTATCAAGCTGACTGCTGTAAAACATTCAACTGCAGGCTGTAAACATAAAGGTCTAATGCTGGCAGCTTCCAAGAAGGTTCTGAAAAGCTCTTTATTTTTAAATTATTTAAAAAAAGAGCACTCACTGGACACTGAAACCTCACTGTTCTCCCCAAACAAAAAAAAATAGGACAGAGAAGTTTCGAAGTCACAATGCCTTCCCTTCCTCCTCACAATGCCTTCCCTCCTGAAGCCCTCACTCATGTACAGTTATTATTTCAGCAGCAGTAAGCAAAATAGGGTAACACTATGAAGACATAACTATACATCCACAAACAATGAGATAACTATACATTCGTATGCACTTGTTATTTCAACAACAGTAAGCAGATAGGGTAACACTATGAAGATGTTTGTTTCAGTCATTTGGAGCAACAGTTAGCATAGACAAATATGCGCATTAGTCAGTTAACATATTGTGTCAAAGAAATTGACACAGGACAGTGACGGGTCATGAAGAGATCAAATTATTTATATTTTTTTAGAAGAGAGAGCAGAAGAAAAAATGTAAGAGAATTGATGTAAGAAAGAGTAAAGGCAAGGAAAGATATTATCAGTCAGGCTTAGTGCATGTGCAAAGCCATTTGGATTGTAAGAATATTTTTAATTATTTTCAGAAAAGATGGGTGGATGTAGTAGAAGTTAGTTCAATTGGGAGTTTGTTCCATGCTTTACAACAGAGTTAGAAAATAGGCAGTCCCCTGATTTGTTTTTAGATTTTAAGGCGGCTACTTGTAACCTATTTGCAGAGCATAGGGTTGGAAGGTTTTGGTAAGAACTGAGGAGGTTACCAAGTATAGGTTTCTTTGGGGGATGGTGTAAGATCTTGTGGATAAAGGTGAGTTGCTGGTAGAGTAGCTAATTTTGTATTTCCAGCCATCCTAGCAGTTTTAGATTTTGGCAGTGGTGGGTTCTAAATGGGGTTCCTGTGGAAAATCTGGCTATGTTGTTGTATGAAGTGGACAGTTTATTTAAATTGCTTTTGGTTAGGTTTGTGTATATGGTGGAGGCATAGAAAAGGGTTGAAATCAGGTGAGTTTGAGCAATAGTAATCTTGGCTGAGGCTGTGAGAAATGGTTTGAGTTTATACAGGAAACCAAGTTTTCTATTTACAGATTTAATAGTTAGATTAATGTGTGTGTCAAAGTTGAGATTATTATCTATTGTTACACCTAGGAGTTTAGTGGTAGTGTCGGGAGTGATGACAGTACCATTATTAGAGGTAAGTAAGAGACTGAGTGGAGGGGTCTTTTGTGTGGGTGTAAACAGTAGTAGTTTTGTTTTTCTTTTTGGGTTAAAGAGGAGACACCGTTGGTGGAACCATTTTTCCACTAAGGTGAATACAGTTTGTGTCCTGTTTTGGAGTTCAGTTGGAGAGGAAGCAGCACAGATTAGAGTTGAATCATCGGCATATTGTATGCAGGTAGTTTGGGGAAGGGAGGTTTTCAGATCATTAATGAAAATACTAAAGAGGAGTGCACCCAAAATAGAGCCTTGTGGGACTCCAAGAGTGATTGGGAGCTGGGAGGATAAGTTGTTCTCCCAGCGCACAGTCTGTTGTCTATTTTCAAGGTATGAATGAAACCATTTAACTGCTTGCGTATCAATTGAAAGAGATTTGAAAATATTTGATAATAATTGGTGGTTCACCATATCAAAGGCCTTGGAGAGGTCTATAAAGAGAGCTGAAGAGAGAAGGTTACTATTTCTGTTTTTATTAATGCAGTCAGTAAAGGATAGGAGTGCAGTGGTGGTGCTGTGGAAAGGCCTGAAATCATGTTGGGAGTCCACTAATAGATTATTTTCAAGGAGGTGAGGCAGTAGTTGACAGTGAATACATCTCTCCATAACTTTTGCTAGGGGTGAGAGGAGAGCTATAGGGCAGAAGTTTGAGAGTTCATTTGAGTTGCCTCCCTTATGCAAGGGGATAATATGTGAGATTACCAGAGAGATGGGATGTAGGATTCAGTATTGATTCTATTTATGAAGATGGAGATTGGGTAGGCTAATACTCCTGCTGCAATTTGCAGGTATTCTGCTGGGAGGAGATCAACTGATGGTATACATGGTTTTAATTTAAGAAGTACAGAGTGGATGAGGGATGTGGGAATGGGCTGAAGATGAAAAGATTTGGATCGATTGGTCAGTGGGGGAGATTCTGTGGTGGTGACAGGTGGTAAGGTGTTAGCTAGGGATTGGACAGTTTCAGAGAAAAAAATATTAAATGTGTTGGCAATTTGGTTGGGAGAGCTTTGAGTTAGGTTAGAGGGGATAGGAGTTTTGGAGTGACCTGGATTCAACAGTTTGTTGATTCCTGACCAAAACCTTTGTGGATTTTGCTGTTGGGTTTGTTGGAGTTTGAGGTAGTAGTTTTTTTGTCATGGACTATAGCTCTTTTTGTGGCATTTTGAAGCTGTCTAAAGTTTAGGTGATCTATTGGGTTTTTTGTTTTCCTCCATTTGGACCAGATTTTATTTCTTAGTCTAATGCTGTGTCTAGTCTCATTCGAGAGCCAGGAAGCAGGTTTGCTTTTAGTTCTGACAGTACATAAGGGAGCATGGTTCTCAAGGATTTGCAGAAATTTATTTTTAAAGAAAGAGACTGCTCCGTCAAGAGGCAGGCATTTTAGAGGTGACCAGTTGCATGCTTTGAGCTCTGCTTGGAAGTTCACTGGGTTGAATTTTTTTTTGTTACGGGTTGTTCTAAATATAGTTTAATTGGGAATGGTGGTCTTTTTTCTGGTTATGAAGGTAAGGGAATGGTCACTAATTTCATCGGGAAGAATACCAGTTTTGTAATTGATGGGGTTGCTGTTAACTAGTATCCAATCTAAGGTAGTTTGTTTCTTGCTAGGTTTGTGGGTTCTGGTAGGGAATGTAATGGTTTGGTGAAAGCCAAATAGGTTTGTATGAGTAGTAGGATTGGGAGAGGTACAACCATTCCAGTCGATATTAAAATCACCAAGGAGTATGGTTTCTTGTGGGAGGGTCATTGAGAGCCAGCTGAGGGTATTTTCAAGAGTATTAATGTTATTTCCTGGGGGGATATATGAGCAAATAATGTTTATGGATTTATTAGCATTTATTTGGAGCTTAGCAGTTAAAATTTCGAGATTAGAAGGTGATGGTGGATGAATGTCTATTGAGGTGACCTTCAATACAGATTTAAACAGTAGAGCCACCACCACCCCCTTTTTATTTAGATGGTCAAGTCGGAGTATGTTATACCCTTGTGGAATTATATTGTTGTCTTTAGTTATGGGTTTGAGCCATGTTTCAGTTAGGCATAAGATGTCAAAAGGATAGGTGCTAATAGGGCATGAAGTTGTGTAATTTTATTGTTTAAGCTACGTATGTTAAGGTGGCCTATAAAGAGAAAGTTTAGGGTTTTGGTGGGGTTGTTAGTAGGGGAAATATTGGCTGATGAGGAGTCAGTCGTGGTAGTGAAAGGCCCTGGGCTTGGATGAATGTCCCCGTGTTGAAGTATACTTAGTTGTAGATGACATTTAAGTCTGAAGACTTTAAAGAATATAGGGTATTCCTTTTTGATTTGGAAATATTTAGTATGGGATAATCGGTGAAATTGTGGAAGAAGGTAGGATGATGAGGATGTTATGTTAATATGAGAGTGAGAAGCTGTAAGAGAGAATGGGGTTGTTTTCCTTCTAGGGTGTTGAAATCCAGTAAGGCTTAGGGCTGCATAGTAGCTTAAGTTGTAAGATATTAGTAGAGTGGCAAGACATACAGGCCAGAGGAGAACTTTGAAGTGTGTTGGCCTGCTGGGGTTAGTCATTGTTTCGAATATAGGATAGATAAAATAGGTCGATTGAGTTAAAGGGTGTGAAGGGGTGGAGCTGCTAGGGTAATTAGGGAGAGGAAGGTAGAAAATAGGAGTAAAGTATTTAACTGTTTAATGAGATAATGTAGGCTACTGGTTGGGGTGTGGCTATGGGAATATAAGGTCAGGTGCTGTGGGTGGGAGTTGGGGTTAGGGTAGGGGAGCGGAGTGAGCCCACAGGGCAAACAGAGCGGGTAGAGCCAAAGGATGGACAAGCCACAGCAGCGAAAAAAACAATCTGTGGCTGTACAAGACTACATTTAAGAGGTAGGTGATTACTAAAGAGGGTTTGTAGAGTAAGAACAAGAGAAATGTAAGTTGGGCAGGGCAAGAGATGTTTCAGGAGTATCAGGTAAAGGGTAGTGAAAAAATGGGATAAAAAATAGCTGAATGCTAGAAATTTAACTGAGTTTGGAAAGAAAGAGGTGAAAAAGGTAAGGTATGTTATTGTAAAGGTATAGGGTGCCATCTAGTGGCGACAGGGGGAAAGACAGCAGAGAGAAGTCTTTCACAGAAAGACTATTGGTAAAGTAAGCTTTGTAATTAAGATAACAATATTCGTAAGAGCGAGGCTAGGCTGGGGGTACACGTGGTCTGCTGCTGGCTGCTACCACACGCTAGTAAGGTGTAGTATTAAGCTCTTAACAGAAATAGATAATTAAATGCAATAAGGTTACATACACTGAGTTTGTATTGCTTTTAGTAAGGAGATTGTCATTTCAAGGGGCGCAGTGAGGGTAGGAGTCTTCACTGGATCCCTGCAGATGATATTCTTTCCAGTGGTTTCAGTGTGTCTATAGTTTCTTTGGCAGATGTTAATGTCTTTCCTGGGCAGGATGGAGTGGGAGCCCACAGGTAATAGACATAGGCGCGACGAGCAGCCAGACCTCAGGACTGCTTAGCAGAGACAATGCTTACCCCAGGTTGGACTAGGTGATTCTAGGTAATTGGGGTAATTTTTCCAGTTTAATTATTTTAAAGCATGCTGTGGTGGGTTTTGTGTGCTTTTTTATAGCAAATTTGGCTATGATATTGTAACATGTCTCATGTTTTAACGTATCAGTTTTGCTCAAATTAGTATTGATGAGGCATACCAAAGAGTTTGGAGCAGATAAGTTTTGGTTATGGATTGTCTAGAAGCGTTGGCAAGATATGGCTTCATCCTACACATGGAGCCTAGTTTCATGTGTGCTTTGATGACTTGTAATAGATGCTGGTCAAATTTTAGTTTATCATCAATTAGTACACCCATTAATATAGTCTGAGAGACTGTTTCTATATCCGTGTTGATGAATGAATAAATATGAAAGGTGGGTTTTAGTTTTGTACATTTCTTGGGAATAAAATGCATTCTTTTAGTTTTGTTATGATTCAGGAAAAGGTAGTAGTTGATTAGCCACAATTCAGTTGTGGTGAAAGAAAGTTGGCTGACTTTTTGAACTTTTGGAAGGGTTTGCACAGAAGAAGAGGGAATAGGTGAGTAGAAGAAGAATGGCCACACCTCAAAACAGCATGTGTGAGGACTACAGAATAGATATGTGGCTGATCCAGGTATGGAAATAAGGTACATAAGCAAAGCTGGTGGTAGAATGCAGAAGTTCATTCATCAAAAGAAAGGAGGAGTGCAGGAAAAAGTGGGAGATAGAAAAGATAGACCAGGCTAGGAAGGAATACTGGTTGGCGAACAAAGAGGCTAAGAAAGGAGGTGCAATAGCAAGATGAGGTCACAGCAGATTTGATAAAGCTGCTGGGTGAGATAGGGACAAAATGTCTTCTGAGGGAACTCATTGCAATGTGGAGAGAAAGTCATATCCTAGATGACTGGAGAAGAAGCATACTAGTGCCAGTGTTCAAGAACAAAGGGGACATTCATAACTGTTGGCAGTATCAAACTCCTGCCATACCTCTTGAAAATTCTGGAGAGGGTGACTGATAATTGAGTGGTAGAAAGTAAAATCGGAGATGAGCAGTCTGGATTCAGATCAGAAACCTTGTTTTATTTTGGAGAAGGTTATTACTGGTGAGATGGTTAATGCGTTGGGTATCAATATATTTTTCTAATATTTTGGATAAGGGTGATAAAATTGCTATAGATCTTTAATTTGAGAATTTGATTAAATTTCCACCTTTGGGTAAGGGGTATTTTCCATACGGCAGGGACATGGTTTTCTGTTATTAAATGGTTTATTAATATGGAGATTAGGGACGGCAAGAGCATGAGCTGCTAGTTTCATATAGTTACCAGGCAAGTTATCGACTGCCGTGTTGTTATTTAGTGGGGTGTGGTAAAGAGAGGCATTTGTGTATTTTACTTGATTATTGATAGAATAGAGTTAGCAAAGAAGGATTTGAACTAAAATGCTATGCTGTCATTGTTACTGGTCTTAGGGGTTGGAGCGCTGGCCTGGCCTGACTGGAGAAACATTTTAGCAGAGGACCAACTAATTTGGAATTGTTTTGGCGTTTCTGTTAGATTTTACAGAAGTAGGATTGTTCATCCTTTCCTTTTATCTGTTTTTGACAGGTTGCTAAGTTGTTTAAAATTTTGGAAATATTCCTGGGTTTTATTTATTTGTGACAGTTTCCATGCAGTTTTCCCTCTGCTTAAGTAGTTGTTTGGTTTCCATTGTTGGTCAGGGTGAGGAGGCTGATTTTACTCTCATTGATCTAAGAGGTACCATTTCGTTAAAAATATTAATGAAGTTGCTGTTAAAATAGAAGATATTGTCTTTAGCAAACTTGACAGATTACATACTTAGTTGCATGTTATCATCCTGCTTAAAGATGTTGCCTCAAGTTGGGAGATGGTCACTAATACTGTCTGGGAGAGAGAGATTTATAGTAGAGGTTTTATTAGTTAAGATCCAGGTCATAATTCATTGTCATTTTTTTTATCAGTTATAGCTACAGTTTGGACTAGTTGGGAGAAACCATGTAAGATTAGGGAGTTGCTGGGGTTTCTGAACTGAAGGCTTGCCAATCAATATAGTGAGGTTACCCATTATGATGGTTTCCTGAAGTAGAATTTGGAATAACCAGTGGAGGAAATCTTCTGCTGTTGTTATGTTGTTTCTTGGAGGGATACAGATCCCCAAAATGGCTATGGACATTTGGTATTTGCTTTATGATTTGCGTGAATGATGAGTTGTTAAAAACTGGAATTTTAAGGGTACAGAGATTTACATCAATACTGTTTTTACATATGATTGCAATTTCACTTTCTCATTTAGGTTTTCTGTTGATAGTGTAACTGCCTGGTAGAATTTCATTGTCTTTTATTTCTGTTTTTAACCAAGTTTCAGTTATGACAGCTACACTTGGGGAATAGTGTGCCAGACAGACATGAGATTCATAGGTTCATAGGATGATAGTAGGCTATTGGCCCAGAGGCCCTTATAAGACTAGCCAAGAATTTTTCTCATGTTCACACAAAATCAGCACCTGTTTCTCCTGTCCAGCAGGGACACAGGTGGAATCCTAGGGTTGTATTTTCTGTTTCCCATCCAGTTGTCCAGGTTCATCTCAAAGAGGGCTAGTGAAGTACTCTGCTTGACATGGAGAAGGAGTCTATTCCTCAGATGGGGGAGTCTTCGGGACACAAATCTACGCCATCAACAAATTCTATTAACGTCACAGACCAGGTTGAGACCTTGCATGTGGGTTGCGTGAGTGAGTTTGACTTGTGGATATGCAGCAACTCCATCAAGGCTGGGTCTGAGATGGCCTTGTATGCCAGACACAGGTCACGTTTGAGCAGTCTGTACAAGACTGAGAAGAGGGACAGGGCTTTTAGCATATCTGTATAGGACAGCTGTTTGAGACCTTGGATTTTCCTGATCAGGAACCTCTGTGGTCTCTCCAGCTGCTGCATGTGCTTGGCATGCAACATGCCGAAGGGGGCATTGTACTCGATAATCGGTCTAATAATCGAGGAGTACAGGGATGTTATGACGTCCTTGTTCCTTGATGAAATACCCTTATTTATGAGGTGGGCCATGTAAAAGTCATGTATTGTATTGTATTTGATTTTCTCCTGAGGTTCATGCTTAGTAAGAGCAAGGTTGATTCTCTAGTGGAGGTGTGGAGTGAATGGGTTAGCTGGGGGGGGGGGGGTTGAATTTTGATGGGAAGTGGATTAGGATGTATATCACCACTAAGTCTGAGGATTATTTACTAAGTGTTGTAGGGAGTGAAAACATTTTATGTTAAGTTTATTTTTTGTGGTTACTTTTAGTATTGCAGCTTGCACTTTTATATACTTAAATGAGAAGTTATCTATATAGGTAGTTGAGTACAGTTCTTAGGATATATGAACAAATATGGCAGTGTAGTGGAAGCAAAAGGGTGAGAACTGATGGGCAAATAAGGGTCAATAAGTGGGTATGTGAGGTAGGATGGTAGTTGTGCTAATGGGATAAGGAGTAGAAGCAGTGCTAGATTAATTGAGAGCATTTTGAGACATGCAAAGAACAGCATATTAGTTGCCAGTTGTGTTAGAGTGGAGCAGAAGTAGTAGAAAATGAGAAACGTAAAGGGAAATGTTGCACTACTTTGTAGGTGCTATAGTGTGAGATCTAGACTTTGCTACAGTCTAAACAGCAGGAGGATATATGGGTGTACCCTAGAAGTATGTTTCAGAAAAAAAGCAGAGACTAGTTAAGGAGGAAAAGGTAGTAGGCTTGGTGAGGGTAGAGGAAGCAATGTTTTTAGTGTTAATAGAATGGATTAAAGATGTTCTGTTATTTTACTAGTTAGATGAGAGGAATGGTTGAAGTAGTAAGAGCATAAATGTGGTTGCAGTGGGGGTGGGTTAGTAATGGGAGTTGGGCAGAGGAATGGAGCAGAATTCACTTTGCTAGAAAGTTGTTTTCAACCAAAACAATCAGTGAGTTGCCTGTATAGCAGGTTAGCGTATTGATGATCCTATACTCTGACCATTTATATAGATAAGGTGAAGCTCAGCAGGCTTAGATGTAAATGTAACTAAAGTGACTATTGTTGCTAGAATTAACTTTCTTCCTAAGCAGAAAGGACATTTTCCAGAACATTGCTAATGAGTTGAAGAGACTGGTTTTAAACATTAGTATGGGGGAATAGCAATCTAAGTGTTGTGATGGGAGATTACCGGCACCTAGTTTTTATGGGAAGATGTCACTCCTTAACTTGGATACGTTAAAGTACAGTTTGCATAGGTAGATACTAGTGAGTGCATCCCATTCTAGTATGCATGGTTATCCACTGACTTTACGACAGGAAGTAAAGCACCTGTTAATGATTAAGAGGTAAGATTATCTACTTAGACAGCTATTACTATTAGCTGTAGTTATTTCACTTTACTTTATAAAAGTGAACTTACACTGCAATATAATAAGTGCTGCCTTTGCCTGTCCTCTGTCAAGATACCCCTTTGGTCCTGATGCTTTCTGTTGCTGATGGCTCTCATGGTTGGCAGACATGCAGGTTTGGAGTATTAGTTGGGGCTGGCTGGGGAACAAGAGAGAATATTGGTCTCAATATGGTAAGACAGTAAGTGATGCCATTGTTTCTCCTCTGTCAAGATAGCCCTTATTTGGTTCTGATGATTATTGTTACTGACTGCTTTCATTGGTGGCAAACATGCAGGTCTGGAGTGATAAGTGAGGCTGGCTGATGGACAAGGGAGAATATTGGTCTGTGTACAGCAAGACAATAAGCTTTGCTCTTGCTTGCCCTCTATCAATATTCTCCTTTAGTCCTGATGCCTTCTGTTACTGACTGCTCTCAAGGGTGGGGCTGTTTGATGAACAAGGGAGGGTGCTAGTATGCACACGGCAAGACAGTAAGTGATGCCCTTCTTTGTCCTCTTTAAAGATATCCCTTTGGTCCTCATACTTTCTGTTACTGACCTCTCATGCACAGCAGACATGCAGGTTTGTAGTGATAGATGGGGCTAGCTGAAGGCAGAATACTGGTCTGTGCTTGGCAAGCACACTGCTCCTGGGACATAGCGGATACAACACTAGTTATACTAAGTCATCTAGCAGTCATCCTATTTATGCCTTCACCTGGTTTACACCCCTTGTGCTATCTCCCTCCCCAATAATCTACATTAGAATCTTGCTGAGCATGGAGCCATCTTTAAATTTCTAGTCTCCCACCAGGACATAAGTGCTCTTCAAGAATTACATTCTGCTTGCCGGTAAGCCATTAGACCTCAGGAATTTGTTTAAAGTGTTCAGATTTGTAAAGTAATACTTACTTTTTTCTCTTGTTTTGGTTGGCTATGCCCCACTCCATTCACCCTCGCTAACCCTCAAGCTCTCTCTGCTCTCCTGCCCTGCCCCCTATTCCCTCCCGCCCCTACTACCTCTACATTTATAGTAATCATAACCACACCCACAGCTCACCCTCACATCACCTCCACCAATCACAGCTACTCAAGTCATATCACATTATATCACACCAACTTGCTCCACAAAAAATACTCCCAACACTACTTCCCCTTCCACATATAGTGCAACCCTATAATTCCTATTCAGACCCCCCACCTAGAAACAACTTAAACTTTATAACCATGACTATCACACAACTAAGTCTAATCTGTCTTCTCATAATTCTTTGCAACACCACAAGATATCACTCTAGCAATATCCCTAAGCTTAGTAGCACAACACTACATTATGCACTCTCATATACACACACTACACATTGTAATAATATCTGCCCACATTTATTCAAGAACTACATAACGGACCAATTCAGAACTAAACACATATGCTCTCATTCCTACTCCAAAAAAACACAATACTTTCTCATACTCCTCACCAAACTCCAACATCTGTATAACCATTTTAACTCCAGGCTCACCATAAATGGGGATATCCACCTCAACCCAGGCCCAAATCCATCCTGTCCAACACAAACTGCTCCAACACAAATGTCAGAACATAACATCCCCACTTTCTTCATCCCTGGGCAAATCAACAACAGCAGCAAAACCAACCATCTTTTAATGTTGTTGTTGTGTCTTTCGGCTTTTCCTGGTTATGGATCGCCACAGCGGAACTCTGGTCCACTAATGATTGGTAGTTGATTTTTACGTGCTGAGTTACCAGCCCTGACGCATGACCTTCAACGAAGGTACACCCATTCACGCATGTCTCCACGCAGAAGGCACTCTAGCTGAGGATCGAACCAGACAGCGTCTTACTGTGAGGCGACAATGCTACCGCAGCACCAAGGTTAAATATTAATATTAGAAGTATCAAAAATAAAATACCTAAACTCCAGGCCACAATAGCACACTACTCACCAGACATAGTTGCTTTAACAGAAACCTGGCTAAATAAAAATATAGCTAACTCAGAAGTTCTCCCTACTGGCTACAATATCATTAGACAAGACAGACCACTTCGTAAAGGGGGTGGAACTGCCTTACTGTACAAGTCCAACTTAACTGTCCATCAATTACCAAACTTCTACCCCTCCCCCAATAATTGGGACATACTTATCTCACAACTTCAACTTCACCCTAAAAAGGTCATCACCACAATTGTGATCTATATTCCACCTAGTAATACACCTGCTAGCCTTGAAGACTTCTTATCCTGGTGTTCTTCCACATACTCGCAAGAAACCCTTATTCTGGGGGACTTCAGCCTAGATTGGTTCACCTGTATAACAGAACCACCAAGTAATCTAATAAATCTCCATGGCTACAAGCAGCTAGTCCAAATTCCAACTTGATGTGATAAAAAATCTAAAAGGGAATCCATCCTTGACTGGGTCCTAATTAACAACCCCACATTGTACCCTCACACAGGCAGTCTCCCAGACACCTTAAATGACCACAACATAATATACTTTACACGTAGTAGAACAAGCATATGCAAAACCACTAACTATATATCCACTAGAAACACAAAAAAATTCTCTCCTGAGGTCCTCAACACTTTACTCTGCAACTGTGACTGGACCCCCCTAAAAATCCTACCACTTGACCAGGCTGTAGCATATTTCAACAAAATATTTCTACAACACCTAGACACTGTCGTTCCATTGCACAAAATCAAGGTTAGAACCTTTACAAACCCCTGGCTCAGTAAAGAAACCAAACAAATCCTTAAGTCCAGAGACACTGCCTGGCTTTACTATCAAAAAAACAAAGAAACACAAATCCTAACTAAGTACCAAAAACTGCGCAACCGTGCAAAAAAATGCATTAGGCTGGACAAAAAATCCTACTACACAACATTACAAACTAAATACCAACACAACCCACAAAAATTTTGGAAAAATGTAAACCAGCTACTAAAATCCACCCAAAAGGATACCCCCAAACCAACCACCCCTGACACTAAAGTTCCCATCGAAACACAATCCAACTCCCACTTTGTGAACTCCATTCTATCCGTAGTATCACAGGACAGTTCCTTCCTCACTATCCCCCCCAACACAAATAACACTAATACAAGCTTTACCCTCAAAACAGTTTCCACCACTTCAATCAAAAGCATGCTCTCCAAACTAAAAACCTCATCAACAGCAGCCGACCTACTCCCCAGCTATTCCTTGAAACTCACAGCAGATGCTATTGCTATCCCAGTCTCCACTCTCATAAACAGATCAGTTGTTGAAAACTATGTGCCCAAACTCTGAAAAATATCCTATGGTACACCCATACATAAAGGCGGAACCTCCACTGAACTTAATAACTACAGACCCACTGCTTTACTCTCCCCCTTGGCCAAAATCCTAGAAAAATGCATCCATACCCAGATGCTAAACTATCTCCTAGACAGCAACATCCTATCACCTACTCAGCATGGTTTCAGACCTGCCCATAATACCACTACAGCCTTCCTCTGCTTCACAGACACAGTAAACCGTCTCAAAAATGAAGGCCTACAAGTGTCAACACTTTTTTGGATATGTCCAAAGCATTTGACACAGTCTCGCACCAAATCCTGCTAAACAAACTAAACCAATATCACCTATCAAATTCTACTCTTACCTGGTTCCAAAGCTACTTAACTGACAGGTACCAAGCTGTGAAATGGGAAAATTCTCTCTCTCCTCAGCTGCCCATAACTATAGGAATCCCACAGGGTTCTATCTTAAGACTACTACTATTCACAGTCTTCACAAATGACCTCCATACCTCCACACAGCATGCATCTATAATTCAGTATGCAGATGACACTGCCTTAATCTGTGCTGCACAAAACATTCCCACCCTCCTGCAAACAACTCAGCTAGCATTCTCTGACATTGAAAACTACCTTACCAAAGCCCAACGTATCCTCAATGCAAAGAAAACTCAGCTTATGATTATAACCAGTTCTAACAAAAACACTAACAGCCAATCCACTATCTACTCCACAAATGTGACTCCAATTGCTCCAGTGGCACAGGCTAAGCTATTGGGAATAACCATAGACTCCCACCTAAAATTTGATAGTCATCTCAACTTAACTATTAAAAAAGTACATGCCAAACTGGGCTCACTCTACCATATCAAACCATTTCTTACCAACAACACAAGATCAGCTATTGCTCTCTCCCATCTTTTATCCACCCTACTCTATGCATCTCCCATTCTGACTAATATCAACAAAACTGAACTAAGCAAAATGGAAGCCTGCTATAACGGAATTGCCTGCTTTGCTGCAAATTGTTCATATAGAACTCATCACTGTACTGCTTTGAGACAGCTCCACTGGCTTAAACTGCCCAACCTCCTAACCTACAATCAGCTCTGCCTCTGTCATTCTATCTATTACCTCCCCAGTAAGTGTCCTGCCCTCAAAAACCTAGTACATCACTCAGCCAAAAGGCCTCTTAGATCATCAAGCAAACTACTGCTAGAAGTCACCAACAGCTACAATAGCTTTGGAGAGGCACTATATAGTAGTTCAGTGGCTAAAAAATGGAACTCTGTCCTTACTAGCATTCAAAACAGATCATCCAAAGCCTCCTTTAAAGACCTCATCAGGCAACATCTCAAGCAAAGTTGGCAGTGCCATGATTGCTCCCCAGGCCAGTGAAAGTGGATAACATGTTGTTGTTGTTGTTGTCTCTTTTGGCTTTTCCCAGTTAGGGGTCGCCACAGTGGAACTCCGGTCCGCTAATGATTGGCAGTAGATTTTTATGTGCCGAGTTGCCAGCTCTGACGCACAACCTTCTTCACGCATGTCTCCACACAGAAGACGCTTTAGCTGAGAATCAAACAGGACAATGTCTTACTGTGAGGCGACAATGCTACCGCAGCATCACCACTGCGGATAACATATACATACTAAATCTAGAGCACTTGATAATAGTTTTCAATCTTACTCACAAACACTGACTAATCTGCAGTGTATGTACTGTACCTGTGTACTATGTATGTAGTCTACCTATGTTCCAAATTTCAGCTGTACACCACAAATCTATTAATTACCTTTATTTTTAAAATTAATATTTTTTTATTTGTTCTCTCCACTGTAACTGTTTATGTTCCACATACCACTGTCAAAACATGTCTCTTGTAATTTGTGTGTATACTGATCATGTCTAAATAACTAAATGCGTCTGTAATTTTTTTTTTGTGGAGCTTTTCTCACCAGGCCTCTGCTGAAAAAGGGCCTTTTCAGCTCAGTCAGACACCCCGGTTAACAAATGTAAAATAGTATAAAAATAAATAAATAAATAATTAACGTGTTATCAGCTTTTAAATGGTGTTGCTCTAATGTAATGCTATGCATTGACATTACAAACCTAAGTGCATTTAACTTTTCTCTCAGTCTGGAAACTGACTTTACTAAAAGTTAGTGCTTGCTAAAATTTTATTGCCTGTTAGTAATTGTAGGCAGGGGTAGTCTCATTCATTGATATCCTGTCACTGCCTATTTAAGTGGTACATTTTGGAATATTTTCTGCTTAAAACCTCAGCTTTGGTCGGCTAAGATCTAGCTGTATTCAACTGGACGTATAATAGAATTTAAGTACCTTTTATCTGCACTTTTTTCAAATAATACAGCATTTTAATTGATTTATTTGTGTTGCATTGAATATTAACTGAACTGGACATTTTGACTCTGTTTTTTCATTTAGTTCCCCATCCACCCTCCCTGTTTTTATTTTGGTGTTAATCTTGGTGGCTTTGAAACTGCCTTTTACTCTTGTAAATTTGTGCTTGGATACTCCTGGGCCCAACTCATATGCTCACTCAACTGAGTGCAGTGAGATCATATTCTGATTTGAGACACTCCTACTGTGTACAAAGAGAGCATCTGGGAAAGAAAAAAAAATGTTAAGCTTGTTTCCTGCCTTTCCTGTAAGTGGTCTAGACTGTTTGTAGGCGTCTGAGCCCCCAAGCCTTTCTGTGTTGGAGGGAAGCCGTCTAGGTTAATTTTGTTTCTTAGCATTGGTCAGTTTTCTAGTTTCACCACTCAAATCTGTTTCTTTGAACTCAGCACTTGTTCAGAACTCATTGTAAGCACTAAATAAGCTGCAAATTACTACAGCACTCAACTTTCCTCACTTGTCTAGAGGAAAGCAGTTTTTAGTACTTACTAAATAAGCACCTATCCAGGCATGTCTAAGGGTCAGCTCCCGGTGATTTCTCCTGTCTACCTGATGAATCTGGGCATCTTGGGGCAATGCAGCAATTGCCTCATGTACACAGACAACCCTCTCCTCCTACCATCCAACACTACAACCTGTGAAACATGCACTTATATAGCCAAACTGGAAGCAAAGCTCTCTTCACCCAAGACTGGACTAGACAGTCAAGAGGAGAAGGTAAACACTTGCACCACACCACACTCATCACATAGTCCCTCAAAACCTACACCTCCAAAACACACACACAGAAACACAAAACACACACCTACATTCGCAGAGGTTCTCAACAAAAACCTGCCCAAGCATCAGGGACCTCCAAAGCAGAAACTCAAGCAAACTTTACCCCCCAACACAACCCAAATGACACATAGCCCACAAAACTCAGTGTGCCACTCAACCATAGCCCATAAGGCATAACAACGTACCCAACACTCTAGTCATAGGTGACTCTATAGTCAGGCACACTGATGTTCCACTCACCAGGCTAAACAAGGAGGAAGTTACTGTCAGCTGCCTGTCAGGTGCCAGGCTCCACCACATAATGCACGCACTCAGGTCACTCCACCAAAAGTACAAATATGACACTGTCATTGTCCATGTTGGTGTGAATGACCTGAGATGTACCTCACTGGACTACATGAAAAGAGACATGGAGGAGCTCTCCGATCTTGTAGCCCATGCAGGTATGACCCTAGCCCTGAGTAGCATCCTGCCATCACCCAGAATGATACCACAGTACAAGGACAAAATGATTGACTTCAGCAATTGGCTAAGCTTCTGGTGTCATTCTAAGGGGATCCAGTATTTGTCTGCCTGAGACAACATGATCGACAGACCATGATGCTTTGTCAGAGATGGCCTGCACCTGTCACCCTTGGGATTCCGGATACTGGCTAAGGCTCTTGCACCCCTATAGTGCCTTTTTTAGGCAAGGTTCAAATGCCAAAGTCACCACCTAACAGGTACAAGCAAGCAAAATCTGAGGGTAATGCTACTCAATGCTAGAAGTCTAAACCTCAAAATGCACTCACTCAAGCCACTCCTTAAAATGGTGAACATCGACATCTGTGCAGTGACAGAGACCTGGTTCAAAGCTTCAGAGAGCACCCCTGCATTACCAGGCTATAATTCATACCACACCTTTCAGCCACCTAACCCAGAACGAAGCACTATAGGTGGAGGCGTGTCCATATTCATTAAGGATATCCACACCTCCAGGCTAGTTGCACAGCATAATGCAGCCTAGATTATCCAAGTGCAACTAACTGTGGGCAAGACCACAATCCGAATTGTAGCTTGCTACAGACCCTCCACCATGCCCCAGGATTCCCACTCCTCATTTCTTGATACACTGGAAAGTATTAGGGTACAACCCAACACTCTAATAATGGGCGATTTTAGCTACCCCATCATTAACTGGGAAAACTACTCATGTACCAACTCTTTTGCTCAAAGTTTTCTGGAATTCATAAATTCCAACGCCTTGAATCAACATATTCACACCCCTGCCAGGGGCAGCAATATCCTAGACCTGGTCATTACCAACATGGGCAACTGGTGTTTCACACCAGAGGTCAATTCCTCATTGATCAGATCTGACCACAAACTAATCAGCCTAGACATCCACATCCCGCCCCCACCCCCAATTAGGGAAATCACCATAAAAAACTTCTTCAAAGCCAACTTTACACTTCTTAAGACAGAAATGGCAAACTTCATGACACACACGCAGAAAGACAATAGTGGTACGACTGCTGAATCTTTCACAAATGCACTTTAAAAGCACTTACACGAGTGCATGGATCATGCTATCCCTAATAGAACCAAGATGCTATCATCCAAAAAAAGGAAAACAATTTGGTGGCCCTCTGCATAAACAAACTCTACAACAGAAGAAAGAAACTGTTGCAAAAAAAGAGTAAAGTCCCATGACTGGAGGAACTCCGTGGTCAGCCTCAGTAAGAAGCTGAGATCCCTCATAAAATCCTACAAAGCTAGTTACGAAAACAAAATCGCCACTGATTCTAAAGACAACCACAAAGCATTCTATAGCTATGTCAAGAATCTCAATGGCAGCACTCAGATTTGCTCTGAGTTACAGCACAATGGCACTAAATATACAGAACCAACTGATACTGCCAACATCCTGACAGATAGGTTCAGTGCTAACTTTACACTCCTCTCACCCCCTAGAGGGCCCATCTCTATACCGAAAGAATGCAAAGTTCCTGTAATCACAGCTGCACAGGTAAAACACACACTCTCCAAAGCCAAGAACACAGCATCCATGGGACCTGACAATATCCCAGGCTGCGTTCTACATGAACTACAGAATGAACTGGCACCCTACCCAAATACCATGTTCAGTCATAGCCTCACCTAAGGCTTTGTGCCCACTGAATGGCGCACCGTGATGGTTATCCCATTCCACAAACGGGGAGCCATGACGGACCCCGGGAACTACCTTTCCCATTAGCCTGACGAGCCTGGTCTGCAAGGCCATGGAATATATCATCATGGAACTCATAAACAAAGACATTGGTAATCTCCATACTCTGGACCCTACCAAATTCGGATTTGCAAAAGGCAGATCATGCCTCCTAAATCTGATTGACTACTTTGAAGCAGTCACCAAAGCCATATATAAGGGTAAGGTGGTTCACACAGCTTATCTAGATCTCGCTAAGGCTTTCAACACCATCCCCCACTCTGGAATTACAGATAAGCTCACTAAACTAGGTATAAATCCCTATGTCACAAGATGGGTTGCCAACTGGCTCATGGACAGAACCCACACTGTGAAAGTAGCCGACTCCAAATCCGACTTCAGACCAGTGACAAGTGGAGTACCACAGGGTTCAGTCCTGGGTCCTGTCCTGTTTGGTATCTACTTCTCTGAAGTACAGGCTAATACAGAAGGTCTTTGGCTAACAAAGTTTGCAGATGACTGCAAACTAGGAGGCAAAATCGAAACTCCTAACGATGTGGACATACTACAAAAGGGCCTCACTGAGACAGATGCCTGGTGTCAAAGCCATGGCCTGAAGCTCAATGCCAAAAAGTGTATTGTCATCCCCTTTGGTAAAAACTCTATACCCATGAATTGCCACATAGCTGGTAGTCTACTTAATGCCGAAAATGTGATAAGAGACCTTGGGACAAAGGTGGACAGTAGTCTCTCCTTTGATAATCACATCACCACAGTGGTCAGGAAATCCTTCTATGTGGCTCACCTCATCACAAAAGGTTTCTTATCCAGAAAGAAAGAGGTCATTGTTCCCCTCTACTCATCACTCATTAGACCCATTATAGAGTACAATGCCCCTTTTGGTATGTACCTCACAAGACATCTACAACAACTGGAAAGCCACAGAAATACCTCACAAAGAGGATTCCTGGCCTCAAACAGATGCCCTACGCGGACCGTCTCAAAAAACCCCAGCTTTACTCCGTCGCATATCGCCTACTCAGAGAAGATCTCTACCTAACATACAAAGCTATGTCAAACCCAGAGCTGTTGGGCATGCTCCACTTAAAGAAATCCCAATCCCTCTGAGCTACACGCTTTAGGGACCTAAACCTTGTCACCACAATAAACAAAACATGCTGGAGGGATAGATTCCTGTCCCAGAGACTTCCCATACTCTGATACAAACTACCTATTTATGTCAAACAGAGCTCCTCATTAGCACTCTTCAAAAAAAAATCTTGATGACTGGATGGGAAATAGGAAATTTACCCCAGGGATCACTTCTGTGGCTCTGCTCGAGAGGGGCACAGGACAATAATGTTCTTGGGTGGCGAAAGCCAGGGTATATTTTTGGCTAGGCTTATATAGACCCTAGGGCCAATAGCCTAGTACCTACCTATGAACAACATTTACACTTCGCTCACCATCTAGCCAGACATTCTCTATAATACATATACTGCCTGCTTTTTCCTGCTGAGACTCTACCATTGCAGTCCAAAGAGCACTTAATACATGGTCAAGTTGAGTATCATTTGTCAGTAACTAGCACAACATCCTATATACTTATTCTAATATATCTGCATATGCCAGCTTTGTGTATATTATCGAGAGTTAACACTGTAAAGCATGCCTCGAAGCACATTAATGCAATTTGTATTCAAATCTATTACAACTATGCTTCATGGGATTTCTACATACTGGACAGATGAAATGTTCACACTCTACCAACAAGCAATGCCTCTCATAAGTTGCATGCATTGTGCAAATTCAGTGAGCTATAGTAAAGCTTTTCTCCCCAATTCTCTTCTGTAGTTGACACCCCCCACCACCCCAGTTGTCAAAATGCAGCATTTTAAAATGATAATAGCTTTGGTCTGTTAGTTCTGGATTTGATTCCCTTAGGACCCATGTACATAGTGAATGACTGTGAGCAACTTCTGTGAAAATATACTTGTACTTACTTGGCTTAGTTGGCTAATAAAAAAATTAAGTAAAAAAAGCAGACGAATCTTACAAACAAAGATGTTGTTGGAGGATAAGAACTGGTTGGCCTTTGATGCTGTTGGAGGGTAAGAACTGGTTGTCCTTTGATGCTGTTGGAGGGTAAAAACTGGTTGGCCTTTTTATTCTCCCCATTTTTCTGCCTCATGATTATTCAAGTCTCATTTTATGACTCTTCTTTCTAAATCCCACTACTCATTTTATGTGTAACTTGATTTATTGAACTTCGTCACAGTTATCATCCTACAAGTTCATAAGGAAGTCTGCTCCATGCCACAACTGTGTATGTGTACAACCTACACTGCATAAAAATGCCCCTAAACTATGCCTAACCTATCTTTGGCTTATTCCTATACTGTTCTTGAATACCTTCTCTTCTTCTGAAACATGCTGCCCTTCAGATCTTTGATAATTTCTTTATAGTTAAGTGCTTCTACCATGGCCTCTCTGCCATTGTATCTTCCTTGGTGTGCAAAATAGTTTTGGCCACTGCTTATAAGCCTCTTGGTGCATTAAAATGCTCCGTTGCTATTCCTTGTACATCTTTGTTTGTACGAGCATCTTTAAAGACACAAGATTTTTATCCTACACACTGTCCTTCAGGCATAATCTCACATATGTCTGTAAAGCTGAAAAATAACTTCCTGCTTTCTATAGTGTTGCTTTGTATTGCACATCTTACAATCCCTCAGGCCTTATTTACTGAATTTCTATACTATTCCCTCGGTTTTTGACTAACTCATATAATTATCAGTAGGTCTCTCTCCAGTCTAGATGCTGTCAGTAGTTTATTCTACGCCTAGTATACAGTCTTGCTTTATTTTTATTTATTTATTTTAGATAGATAACAATCTCTTGCACTTCTTCATACTGATATGAAGCCACTATATACCTGGGTAATTATATAATATTGCTAATTACAGATCTTAGTGTTAATCTACTAAAAAAAAAAAAAAAAAAAACACTTTCCCTCCAGCCTCACAGCAGTTTCAATGATAAAGATTTTGAACAAGCTTGGACCTAAAAATTAAGGCAGTATACAAGCTATGATTTAATACTAGTTCATGACTGTCGGTGGATCAATTCTGGATACTGCAATTATGGAAACATCTCAAAGATGAGCCACTGAATATAACTACATGGCTGGGGTGATTCCTGTGCATATCCTCTGAACATCCACGTTTTTTTTTGGTGGGTTCTCTCCTTTACTTCCTTACCCCAAAGACAAGCTCGTAGGTGAACTGGCAGTTTTCTTAAATTTTACATAATTTCAGGTTTGTGTGTGTGAATAACTGCATGTGTGTGTATGTACAAATGTACTTTTGTGTGTGTGGGTGCATGTGTATAAAATTGATCATACATGTATGTGTGTGTGTGTGTGTGTGTGTGTGTGTGTGTGTGTGTGCACGTGTGTATGTACAAATGTGTGTGTCCACCCGTGCCCACATGTGTCTTGGGATACACCAGTATTCCATACAGGATTAGTTCTGTATGTCTGATGCCCAATGCTCAGTGGCATAAGTTCCACCCCTGCAATCTTGAAAGGATAACTTGGATATAACACAGAATGAACTAAAATGAACATTTTTCCAACTGTGGCCCTTTTAAAAAAAGTCCATTCGGTGCATTTAACCCTCCAACAAACTGATGTCTGTTTGCAAGGAAAGTGACAGCGACTAAACCCCACAAGCATCAGAATTACTCAGTGCAGCTGAAATGCACAGATGGACTTGAAACTGCAACTTCACTTATATCACATTTTAAAATAAATCCAGTGCCACACATTAGAGCTCAACACACTCACATATAAGCTAACATTCTAAATTGAGGCTGTTGTGGCTAATTTGTTCCCTGAAAATATAGGCTAACACATATATTTTTAACAAAAAAAGAGAGTATTTCATGGCCATTTCTTACGTGTTATTTCAGCTCAGTCACTACAGACTGTACAACCAGTAACCCAGTGCCATACTTAAATTTTTACAAACCTGCAGCAAGATAGCCTTTCCTGCACCAGAGGTCCCCCTCAGTCTTTGACAAGCCAGCTGCGTATTTATAAAACTAAGGATATTTTTATATACTATTTTATTTATTTATTTATGTATTTATTTGTTCACCAGGAAAGTCTGACTGGACAATTTTATCTGTTTTCAGCTGAGGCCCGGAGAGAAAAGCTCCACAGAATACACAGACATAGCTGAAATTGAGATCATAGTACAACATACTGTAAATACACAGACTAGTACAAATATTAATACACATATGACATGCAGAATAATACACATATACCATCAGTAATCAAGATAAATACAATATCAAGTAACACTAAAATGTTTTGACATGTTAGGAGTCAGAGAGGAATTTCTTTAGCTGCAGTTTAAATGAATTAATGTTATGTATAAACCTGATTGGTGCAGGGATTGTATTCCACACTGTTGAACACAGTGTGCGTTCAGACTTTGAAAGCAGTTTTTGTAAGGCTTATAGATGTCAAGTAGGGCAACCATTTAAAGTGTCAAGATCTACTAGAGTGAGTCCTGAAACATGCAGCCTGAATGGCTAAAAGAAAGGCCTTAGATACACTAAGTTAGAGACGGCCATTTCCCAGAATATTCCCCTTTGTCTTTGGTATGGTGATCCTGCATTTGGTATATATAAGTTCTGAGGGTGTGGAGGACTTGCCCACTGCAAAAAAGAAGCTTAAAGGCTAAGAATGATCTTTGAGATTCGCTCTTTTCCTGGGTTTTCAGTCTTTATTTCAGCTTTTCAGCACTCAGAATTTCAACTGCCAACATTCTAAGAGGAGTCATGAAGTAGATTTTTATAATAAATCAAAGGTGAGGACTTGTGAGGTAGTTGTGAGAATTGTACTTATAGCTGGGTGGGAAGTGGGATTAAATATGATTTTGTGCACTAAGAGAAGTTAAGTATATCTTAGTTGATGGGATAATTCTATTCAATTTAGAGTCTTTAGTGCAGAACGGTGATGTTTTCTGTGACTTGTATGATCTGTAAATCATGCTACCTTGTTTTAACACTGTTCTAGTTTAGATTTTTAGGGTGGTCTGAAGATTAGTCAAGATGGGAGTAGGTATATAGTGGCAAGTGTGGTTCTGGTGGACACATTAAGGAACTTTTTGGATCTATATAGCATTCCTATTTTTTGTGAGTTCTTTTATACTGCTCTGTATGTAGAGGTCATATCTATGGTTGCCATTGATTGCATCCACCAACAGTTTTATATGGGGCAGTACTTTAACTGGCATATTGTTTCGGGATTTGATCTTAACGTTATTTTTCTCATGGGTAAGTGATTTGGGGAAAAATAAAAAGTTTGGTTTTCTTTGTTTTTAAGAAGGAATTGGTAGTTCCAAAACCAGTTTTCAATACAATAAAAGGCATGTTGTGTAATCTTCTCTAAATTTTCGATATTGTCTTGAGAAGCAGATACGAGTGGAATCATCAGCACACTGTAAAGGGATGCTTGTTGTATAGAAGTATGAAGATTGTTTATAAAGATATTAAACAGAACAGGACAAAGGACAAAGCTTTATGGTGCACCTGTTATGAGGGGTCAATAAGGGGGAAAGTGTAGAATTCCATTTGACTGACTGGTAGAGTCCTATCAATCAGTTATTAAACCACTGAAGAGTAAGTTGTGAGACACCTGTTGTGGACAGTCATAGTAGATGTATTTTGAGACATGGCATTGAGAATGTCTGAAAAATCTAGGAATAAGTAAGACATGAGGTCACCTCAATTCCTGGCTTTCAGTTATCTGTTAAAGTTAGGAAGACAGATGTTGTGCTATGGACAAGTCTAAAACCATGTTGAGCATTGGTTAATAATTATTCCTTTAAGAGATGCCAGAGTAGTGGTTTTTGGACACATTTTTTCGCCATTTTTGAGAGGAGGGGATAAGATGGCAATGGGTCTGAAATTTGATATCTCAAAAGAAGTGCCACTTTTGCAGAGAGGGATGATGTGGCATTTTTTTGTAGATGGTAGGAATGTAGGATTCCTGTATTGACTTGTTTATAAAGATGGATACTGGATATACAATGGCATTAGAAGCAATTTTGAGGCATTCTGCAGGAAGGTTTTCTGCAGAGCTTGAGCAAGGTTTAAGTTTGGAGGATATTTTTTTTATGAATGAGGTAGCAACTGATTTTTGTGAGAGGATGGGTTATTAGTAGATTGGGGTACACAAGGATTAAGTGGTAGTGGCAGTTATGCTGACAATGACAAGTTAAACGTGGTAGCTGTTTCTAAGGGGGAGTTATTGGGACATGTGTTAAGGACATTGTTAGTTCCTGGGTGTAAAATTTGTTTAATGGATGAGCAGATTTTATTTGGGTTAGATCTACAGATATTTTGTAAATCAGAATAGCATTGTTTCTTATCAAGACTGACTTAATTTTTGGTACGCTTACAAAGTTCTTTAAAGCACTGCAGATTTTATGCAGTTTTAAGTTTAAGTCATTCTTTCCATGCCTTGTCTGTATTTTTCATAAGACTTCTACTTGAATTAGTAAGCCAAGGAGCAAAGTTAGATTGTGCTGTCTTCCTATACTGAGGTGGTAACTTGTTTAGGATGCTTAAGTTGAAATGAACCTTTCTACTTCCTCATATAATGGTAAGGCGTTTTACAATAGTTCAGTTAACTGAGTTCAGAACAGCTGTATGGCATGGAGAGTAACACTTTGATAGTACAGGTAGCGCAACGATCACTAAGGGATTTAGGAAGGGTCCCTGATGCAATGTAGTTCCAAGGATCAGAGACCAGAATTCAGTCAAGAAAGGGACTGATGTCCAGGGATTTGTTATAGCAACAGGAAAAGTGATAAGCTGTTTGAAGCTATGCAGGTTGGTGTTAGGAGATGGATAGTTAGAAGTAAAAGTACTCCAGTTGATATTGACATCACCTGGGATGACCGTTTCATTGGTAATATCATATGAGATCCAGTAAAGGATGTCTTCAAGGGTGGATATATTGCTTTCAGTGGGGGTTAATAAAACAATTATACAAAGACGTTTGTGGTCATTTCATTTTATGTAGGAGATAAGTAGCCCTGCATTAGTCAATGTGGGCAGAGTTTGTAATAGGAGAAACTCATACATATTATGGTAAAGGATAGCTACCACTCCAGCTTTTTTGTATAGCCTGTCAGCTCTAATGATGCCATATCCTGGTGGAAGAACCTCTGAGTCTTTTATATGAGGTTTTAGCCATGTCTGTCTAAGGCGAACAATATTTGGTGTATAATGAGAGATTCAGTCATACAGTTCAGCGATTTTATTACAATGTTACACGTTTATTGATGTAAAGTATAGCTGTTGTTTGGCATTATTAGAGGTGACCAGGGAGGTTGTGGGTGATAAGGGGATAGAAATGGAAGGAGAGCCTGCGTCGGGGTTCATGTCACTAACATATTAATTCTTGAAGAATGCTGGAGTAAATGCAATGGATTTTTAATGGTAATTTGCATTTTTAGTTTTAGTTGGTTCTGGGCTGGCAGTGAGCAGAGGTAACATTTTTGCATGCAAAATACAGTATGTAAGCTGCTAAACAGATGTGGAGCAATTTGTATTGAAGAATGTTGGAGAGAATCCTTTAAAGGGAAGCATACAGTAGGTGAGTGTATTGTAAATACAGTAGTCCAGATGTTTACAGTAGTTTAAGCATATCATTAAATAATATATTTACCCTAATAGTAGAAGCTAAAGGGGAGAGCCACATCTAAACCACACATCCAGAGGGAAGGAACCAAGACAGCTAAAGCTAGTAGAGTGAGAGGGAGTGTTGTATTGGCCAGAGTTTAAATTAGTACAATTAGGCATACAGGAAGGAGATCAAACTAAAATACAGCATATTGCTTGAATATCAAAAGGAGCCAGTAGGTTATAAGTTGTGCCTCAAATGTTAGTGGGAGACCATCAGTCTGGACTTTCTGTAACTCAATGATGCTGCACTCCCAGACCAACAAAGGTAAACAAATGGCCTGAAACAGAGTTTTGCTATGGCTGTTAAAAGACAGAAACTAAAAAGTGAAGGTACACCACTGTAAACTAGTGATAAGGAAAACTCTGCAAAATGGGAATCAGTACAACAGCACTGATGTATCAATGGGTGCTCAAGGATGTTTACATATGAGGGAAGCCAACACAGGGGGAGATTATATCAGTAAAAGGTAAGGAATGCATACCCTCTGTACATGCAGTGTTAGCTGGGACAATGTTCTTAATACTTAAGATCTGTACTCAAGCCCAAACACCTTCGCCCAATGGTTCCTTGAATTTATAAACTCTAACGCAATGGAACAACTGGTCACCACTCCCACAAGAGGGAACAACACAGAGGACCTGGTCATCACCAACATGGGGACTCTATGTTCCACACCAGAGATAAACCCCTCATTGGTAAGATCAGACCATAAACAAATTTCCCTGGGCATCCATATCCTGTCCCAACCACCAGCCAAGGAAATCACTGTAAAGAATTTCTCAAAAGCCAACTTTGCACTTCTCAAGACTGAGGTGGAATCCTTCAAAGCCCTTGGGCCAGAGGATAATACAGCCCAATCCGCAGAATCCTTTACAAATGCATTCTATGAGCACCTGCAGGAATGCATGGATCATGCTATCCCAAATAAAACCAAGACTCACTCCTCCAAAAACAGGAGACTGGTCTGGCGGACCCCGGCCATAAATAAGCTATACAACAGATGGAGGAAGCTACTACGTGACAGAGCAAAATCCCAAAAAGGGAAGGCATCTCTGATCAGTATTAGCAAGAAACTTCGATCCCTCATAAAATCATCAAAGGCCAGTTTCGAAAGAAAAATTGCCCTAGACACTAAAGATAATCACAAGGCCTTCTTTAGTTATGTCAGGAACATGGGCGGAAACTCCCAGATATGCTCTGAATTGTTGCATAACGGTACAAAATATACCAAACCTACAGACATAGCCAACATCCTGGCAGACAGATTCAGCGCAAACTTCTCCCCCCCATTCCCCCCAAAGGAGCAAATGCCTATCCCAACTGAATGTAACCTCCCTGACATCACAGATGCACAGGTGAAAGATGCCCTCCCCAAAGCAAAAAACACAGCATCTACGGGACCGGACCGTGTCCCAGGCTGTGTCTTACACGAGCTCCAAGAAGAACTGAACCCTCACATTAAGTCACTGTTCAAACTTAGTCTGACTACAGGATATGTACCCAAAGAATGGCATACAGCTACAGTGGTCCCACTCCACAAAGGTGGTGCCACAACAGACCCCAGAAACTATCGCCCCATCAGCCTGACTAGTCTGGTCTGTAAAGCTATGGAGTGTATTATCATGGAACTCATAAACAAAGATATTGGGAGCCTCCAGACACTGGACCCTACCCAATTCGGCTTTGTTAAGGGCAGATCTTGCCTCTTAAACCTAGTTGATTTCTTTGACACAGTTACCAAAGCCATAGATGAGCGCAAGGTAGTCCACACAGCCTACCTGGACCTTGCAAAAGCCTTCGACACAATACCCCACTCAGGCATCATAAATAAGCTTACCAGCTTAAATATCAACCCCTATATCACAAGATGGGCTGCAAACTGGCTGAGAGATAGAACCCACATGGTCAGAATCGCAGGTGCCATGTCCGAATCCAAACCAGTTACAAGAGGTGTCCCACAGGGCTCAGTTCTGGGACCTCTCTTGTTCAGTATATACTTCTCTGAGGTTCAGGCTAACATGGGGGGATTATAGCTGACAAAGTTCACAGATGACTGCAAACTGGGGGCCATAATCGAATCTCCAGCTGACACAAGTATCCTCCAAAAGGGTCTCACATAGACGGATGCTTGGTGCCAGAGCCACGGCCTCAAGCTAAATGCTAAAAAGTGGATAGTCATCCCCTTTGGGGAAAAACAAGGTGCCTACAAATTTCCACTTAGGTGGTAATCCATTAAGTATGGAAGAAGTAATTAGAGATTTGGGGACCAGCGTAGATAGTAATCTCTCCTTTGATAATCACGTTGTCAAAGTGGTTAGAAAGACCTTCTATATAGCCCACCTTATCATGAAAGGGTTTGCATCTAGATCAAGAGAGGTCATTGTGCCTCTCTACTCATCACTCATCAGGCCCATAATTGAATACAATGCCCCTTTTGGAATGTACCTTATCAGACACCTGCAGCAACTGGGGAGACCCCAAAAGTACCTCACCAAGAGGATCATGGGCTACAAACAGATGTCCTATGCAGCTCGACTAAAGAAACTCCAGCTCTACTCAGTTGCTTACCGCCTACTCAGAGGCGATCTATGCCTGACGTACAAAGCCATGTCAAACCCAGAAATAATGGACATGCTCTACCTCAAAAAATCCAAGTCCCTTAGAGCTACACGCTCCAGGGACCTAATCCTCAGCACAAAAATAAATAGGACATGCTGGAGGGACAGATTCATTTCCCAGAGCTCCCCTCACTCTGGAATAGAATCTCAATTCATGTTAGACATAGCCCCTCGCTGACCCTCTTCAAGCGAAATCTGGACGCGTGGATGGGAAATCGCAAATTCACCCCTGGGATCTCTTCTGTGTCCCTGCTAGACAGAGGCACAGTAAACTAATCTTAAAAAGGTACCTTCTGTGATCTACTTTACAGAGGCACAGTAGGCTAATCTAATAGGGAGACGGAAGCCAAATACACTCTGGCTAGGCTTATAAATGCCCTAGGGCAGATAGCCTAGTATCTACCTATGAACCTATGAACCTGTAAGATACAAAAACAACAGCTACTACAATTACCTGAAGTATTTAGATAAACAGTCAGAAGTGGGTGGACTGCAGGTGCCTCTGAAGGCTGGTGTTTAACTTTTCCCTTTACTGATGGGTGGGTGTCACACTTTAAAGCAGCTTCTCCTCTGTACTTGAATTCCTGTTTTGTAGTATAATTAATGCCCCCCTAACAGTAGCAGCTAGGGGTGAGACACATCCAAGCCGTGCATCCAGATGGAAAGGGCTAAGACATGGGCCTTCCAACAGATTACAGTAATTTCATAATTTCTTAGTATTTTCAGTTAAATCTTTCAGCGCAACAAATATAAAATCCCATGTTATGCACTTTGTCTCTTACACTTTTTTTTAATATCATTTCAAAGAGAAAATTGAAGCATCATCTCTTGAAAAGTAAATATACAAGAACACCTCTGACTTTATGATTTAAATCTCTGAGGTACGTTTCCAGAATGCTTTACTTAAAAATATCAGTAAATGCCATAGTTATGAGCAAGGCTGTTTTTTCTTAATATTTAAGTTATAGACTTTCATGACATACATAGTTTGGGTGCTATCTGTCTGGATGAGCTCTGACTACCCTTTCAACTTCAAAGAATTCTCAGGGATAAAGATAAGGACTGTACCTTGTTTCATCAAGTAGGTGGTTCACTATTTGGCATAGATCCTTTGGAATTAATTAATTTCTGATATAGACTTGCAAACATACATCTTGGTCTAATAAGTATGTAAGTATAGGACAGTATTTCTGATCCAAAACGGATTGTGTTTATTCACCATAGCTTGATTACTGTTCTATCTTGAAAAGCTGATTTAGTCATACATTTCTTTTAAGCTAAACTCGGCTACAATGGTTATTTTATTGTATGTATAGTGGTTAGGTTTCAGCAACTTAATAAGTAAAGATTAGAACTTTTACTTAGGCAAGGAAACCCTATTAAGCATGCATAGTTTCAGAATAGCTTCATAATATGCGTGAGCAAAGCATAAACCAGGTATACATACAACACAGTATAGGATTAAAAAGAGACTTAAGTAATCAGTGAGGTGCATTTATAAAATAAGGAATGGAGAATACAGTCTACTGAAACATACAGCGCAGTGAACAAGGGCAACAGAGTAAGTGCAGTATGTCTTAGGAGGTGAAGTTGGAGGGATGGGTGAGAAAGTAAAAAGTGACAATAACATTCAAACAATGAAACAGGAAGGTAATGCTTGGCTTGCACAGAATAAGACCAGGATTTTTTTGTTAACCTCTGGGTTCCATATAGATGCCTGCTGCCATTTTTAGATGTAGCAAAATGCAACCCCATCAATCCAAGCCGACCTTCCCATATGACACGTTTGTAATTGAGAACACTTGTGGGTTCGCTGGAGCTCACTCTAACCACATTTTAGTAAGTATCAGAAAAAAAAGCACACAACAAACTGTCAGCCATAACATATTTAACAACTCCCAGTAAATACCTGGCTGCAAAATGTCAAGGCTAGTCAGATCACAGTACTGAGTGTGAACATAAGACAAAAAGTAATGTGGTAAGGAGATTTCCTAACCGCAAATTTGTTTTCAGTGCAACCATGTGTACACACACACACACACACACACACACACACACACACACACACACACACACACACACACGCACATATATGCACTTACACACAGCTAGCTGTGGTACTGTCTCATATATTCCTTATAAGTTATTTAATTTATGCTTGAGCTATTTTGGTAATAAAGTTATAGGGCTATACTTCTCAAAGAGGATGATTGGTCATTAACCTCTAATTTCAAGAATATCATATTTTCTCATGTTTTATTGGCTATGCATTTAATGGTTCTCTTGAACCATTTTCATTTAAAAGCAAAGTGGAGAAGGCATTCTTTATAGCTTTTTGTTGCAGATGTGAAAACAAAATGAGCTTCTACATAGAAAACATTTTCTGTACTTCTGGCCTTTATTTTAGTGTTACAATTAACATATCACTTCACCAGAACACACAAGGATTCAAATATTTTGCAGAAAAATGTTGCAATAATACTTAAAATTGATACACTCAGCATACAAATGCCTACATAATTTTTAAGAAAAGTGAAGACAGTATGAATTGACATAGCACTTGATTAAATGCATAACATAAACAAAAAAAAAATTCAGTTTGCAACATGAGTGTCTACAGGTGACTGACAACATTCATTACTTTTGCCTGCTTCTGATACCACACACATAATGGTTTTGTTTCACAAAGTGGAACTACAACAATATTATTTAAAAAAAACAGCTTTGTTAGTACAAATTCAGCTACAAATGTAAGTTCCCAGGTAGAGAGAGAACAATAGTGTCATTGTTAGTTTAGGAGAGACAAGAACAAGGCAAAGAACCACTGATACTACATGATAAATTAAAAAAGTTATTTTATACTTTAATTACAGCAGGCCAAGTATGCCATTCAATTCAGTTAGTGAGATGCATAACGGATAACAGGTGAAAGGTACCCTGAACCCCAGAATCATATTTAGGGATAAAAGGTACACAAGCATACAGAAAAAAATATACTAATTTCCATATTGCTTGCAAACACCTCGGCTCCTAGTAGCAGCTAAAGTTACGCAGTGGAAGGCATACGACAGTGAGTTCTAAATATACATTTTGGCAGTTGTTATATCCTGGGAAATAAGGATACTACACGGTTTATAGAGTTGTAAGGCCTTTCTTTATTAAGAGCCTCCAGGTGCGCACCCATGCTTCATCTCACAACTTCTGCAAGTCATCTACTACACAGAACCAACAGGTTACCAGAGAATATAGAACCAACAGTACATGCTGAATTCCCCACAGCGCCCCTACAGTACAACAACCACATTACCAGCCCGAATACTACATTCCTCCCCTTTTAAGCTAAGACATACTGTCTTACATAAGCAAAACTAGGGAACAAGTTCCACAATGCATTTAATCATTTACTTGTAAATAACAAGCTAATTATTAACTGGTTACCATACCATCTACTATTTTTTCTAGGCTGGTAATCTATACATGCACTTTTGTTAACATTGATAGTCCTTCAAGTAACTAGGTTTAACCAGCACACGCTTAGAACGGCGCAGTGGTACCACCTTAGGTGACTCTGGTGTCACTGTTACCACTTCAGGTATCGGTGTGTCCTTCCCTGGAACAGTTGGATCCTCAGAAACCTCTCCTTCCACGTTCTGGCGGTCTCCCTCGATTTGCGATCCTCCTGCCACTGCGAGCCCTGGTTCCGAACTTAACGATAGTTCCGAGGCCAGCAGTTCCATGGCATCCTTCTTCTGTTCGCTCCGTAGAATTTGGTCTACATGTCTCTTTACCAAGAAATCTCCATTCAATCTCACCTGGTACGACAATGGTCCTGTGCTCTTGACAATGAACCCTGGAATCCACTTAGGTCCATAACTGAAATTTCGCGTCATCACTGCATCTCCTTCCAGAAAACTTCGCTCTCTCCATCTTCTATCATGACATTCTTTTTGCCTCCACTGGGTCCCCTCCACCTTAGCTCGGACATTTGGATACACTAGATCCAACGTGGATCTCAATCTACGTCCTTGCAACATCTCGGCAGGTGACAAACCCGTGGTAGACTGAGGTGTAATACGGTAGTTGAATAACACCCTTGATACTTTTGCTGCCATACTTCCTTCTCCAGACTTTTTCATCATTGCTTTAAAAGTTTGGACAGCCCTTTCAGCACAACCATTTGAAGCTGCATGGTAGGGTGCTGATGTGATGTGTACGATGCCATTTTTTCTCAGAAAACCCTTGAACTCTTCACTCGTGAAACATGAAGCATTATCGGATACAATAGTCTCAGGCAGTCCTTGACTACTGAAACTCCTCCTCAAGCATTCAATGGTAACGAGAGAAGTGGGTGTCTTGACTTGATAAGCATCCATCCATTTCGAATGAGCATCCATGATTATCAAAAACATGGCCCCCATGAAAGGTCCTGCATAATCTATATAAAGTCTCTGCCAAGGTCTACTCGGCCACTCCCATGGATGTAGTGGCGCCGCCACCGGCAAGTTGCGATGTTGTTGACATGTTTTACACTCATTCACAATGACTTCGATCTCGTGGTCCAACTTGGGCCACCAAAAATAACTTCGGGCTAAGGCCTTCATTCGGGTAATGCCCACATGACCTTGGTGCAACTGCTGTAAAAGTGCCCGTCTTCCTGGGGACGGAATTATCACTCGTGCCCCCCACAATACGCATCCATCTTGCACACTCAGCTCTGTTTTCCTCACCTCATAAGGTCGAAAAACTGGATCCGTTTGTTGGACTGGCCAGCCTTGCTGGACCCACTGAAACACTCTAGCAAGCACCGGGTCTTTACGTGTCCAGACACTCAGTTCCCTGGCAGACACCAATGTTATGTCTTCCATCATCAAAACTCGGTCCTCCGCTTCCTGTTCTTGAAGATGCCCTGGTATCGGCAGACGACTTAGCGCATCCGCATTACTATGGTGTTTCCCGGGCTTATAAACAATCTCGTATTCGTAAGCTCTCAATGTTACAGCCCATCTCTGAATGCGGGGAGAAACCATCTGCGGCACTGCTTTCATCTCGTTGAACAGTGACAACAAAGGCTTATGATCGGTACAAATAGTAAACTTCCTCCCATAGAGGTATTTGTGAAATCGCTTGATTCCAAACATCACAGCCAAACCCTCTTTATCTAACTGGGAATAGTTTGACTCCGCTGGTGTCAAAGTCCGTGACATGAACCCAATGGGTCTCTCTTGTCCATCTGGCATCCGGTGTGCCAACACAGCCCCTAATCCATAAGGTGAGGCATCACATGACAAAATTAAGTCCTTGTGACTATCGTAGTGCACCAAAACCTCTGAAGACTGCATTAGTTCCTTTGACTGTTCAAACGCTCTGTCCTGTTCCTCTTGCCACGACCACTGAGCCTCCTTCCTTAATAGCTTATGTAAAGGAGCTAACAGGGTTGACAGATTTGGCAGGAACCTGTTATAATAGTTGAGTAAGCCTAAATAGGCTTTCAGTTCTGTAACATTTGTGGGTGCTGGTGCCTGTTGAATGGCTTCCACTTTATTTGGCAGGGGTGTAGGCCTGATGCATCCACCTTGTAGCCCAAGAATTCTGCTTCCTTTGCCATGAAAGCACATTTACTCCGCTTCACCCGTAGACCTGCCTCTCGCAGTCGTCTCAGCACCTCATTCAGCGTCTCCAGATGCTCTCGAATGTTCCTACCTGTCAACAGGATATCGTCTAAATACACAGCCACCTTTGGAATTCCTGCCACTAGTCCCTCCATTATTCTCTGGAAAATAGCTGGACTCGAGGAAACCCCAAAAGGTAAACGATTGACTTGGAACAAACCTTTGTGTGTGTTCAGGGTAACATATGCCTTTGACCCTTCTTCCAGCACTACTTGTTGATATGCCTGACTGAGGTCCAGTTTACTAAACCTTTCACCTCCCGACAGCTTTTCAAACACATCCTCCACCTTTGGCAAGGGATACTGCTCCAGCTTTGAGACTTGGTTCACTGTTAACTTGTAGTCACCACATATGCGTACAGTACCATCTGGCTTTAATACTGGAACAATTGGTGCGGCCCATTCCACAAACTTTACTGGTTCAATTATACCTTGCTTAGTGAGTCTCTCTAACTCAAACTCAACTTTCTTCTTCATCGCGTATGGTACAGGACGGGGTTTGTAAAATCTTGGCGTTACGTTTTCTTTCACGTGTATTTTTGCTGGTGGACCCCTCCAGGTCTCCAGTTCCTCTTTGAATACTTCTTCATTGTTCTCTAACACCTCTTGCAAGGTCAGGCCCGGCTGTTCTACCTTATGGAGCTGTAGGCAGTCCATGTTTAGCTCCTTTAACCACACCCGGCCTAGCAGGTTTGGTCCCTTACCTGCTACCACCATGACTGGCAACTCTTTGACTTGGTCTTTATATTTTACCTTCATTTTCACCATTCCCAACGTGGGAACTATTTCACCCGTGTAGGTTTTCAAAGTCACTGAACAGTCCTGCAGCTTCCGAGCTTCTCTGGGCCATAACTTCCCATACTCTGCCTTTGACAGAACTGTGACACTACACCCCGTATCCACTTCAAACTGCACCATTTTACCATTTAAGTCCAACTGGGTTTTAATGGGATCAACTCTTTCCCACCTGGCCTCTTTCACGTTAAACATTGTGAACACTTCTTCGGCTCCCCTGGTTTGTTGATCTGTACCTTCACGCATGTGGTGCGCATACTGCCGTTTTATTTTTCGGTTTCCCTTCCTTTCCATCATACTGCTTTTTTCCTCCCCCTTTTTCGGCTGGTCCCGAGAGGGCGTTGAGCGGCACATTTTTTTTACATGGCCCTCTTTCCCGCAAGCATGACATTTTTCAGTTAAAAAACGACAGTTCCGTGACAGATGTTCACCCCCACACCTGTAACAAGCATACTGACCAGACTTCCCTTGTGATTTATGCTCCATAACCACTTTATGCACTGGCATTGGGGTTGCACTCCTGCTTCCAACCCCTTCCGTGGTTTTCTGTTGTAAATCATGAATGTCTTTAGTCTCTGTCTCTATGGCCTGTGCCAACTTCAAGGCCTTTTCAAACGACAAGTCAGGCTCCGCTAACAATCTGCGTTGTATGCGGTCATCTGCAATGCCACATACGAGCCTATCTCGTAGCATTTCGGTCAGTCTGTCCCCATAATCACAATGTTGTGCCAGTTCCCTCAACACTGCGACATACTCCATTACCGTTTCATTAGCCATTCTAGTCCTTGAATTTAACTTGAACCTCTGGACTATTGCACTCGGCTTCGGATTATAATGTGACTGAAGTAAACTTGTCAACTCTGTGAACGATTTGTCCCCCGGTTTATCCGGACTCAATAAGTTCCTCATCAGACTGTACGTCTTACTGCCCACCGAGCTTAGCAATATGGCTCGCTTCCGACCCGCTTCCATTATCTGGTTTGCCTCAAAAAAATGTTCCAACACTTCACAATACTCCTCCCAGGTCTGTGTCTGACAGTCGTATGCAACCAGTGACCCCAACATGGAACCAGACATCACTCCAGCAGGCCCCGTCTCTTCGTCGTCCGACATGAACTGCAGCCCACCAGTTTACTCGCAGCGGACTCGGAGGCATCCCATCCTCTCGTCGCCAATATGTTATATCCTGGGAAATAAGGATACCACACGGTTTATAGAGTTGTAAGGCCTTTCTTTATTAAGAGCCTCCAGGTAAGCACCCATGCTTCATCTCACAACTTCTGCAAGTCATCTACTACACAGAACCAACAGGTTACCAGAGAATATAGAACCAACAGTACATGCTGAATTCCCCACAGCGCCCCTACAGTACAACAACCACATTACCAGCCCGAATACTACAGCAGTAAAAGTGACAGCTGAGTGTTTCAGTCTTTCATAGTGACTTTAGTACAGTCTAAGATGGCACTTGTACTGGAGGAAAGAATTAAATGTGTAATAATGTCGAGCAGTATAAAAACATAGGTTTAAGGCTATGATCTTCTAACGAGCTTCATCATATAGTGCTGGGTTTGATCCCCTTAGTTTTCATTTGAATCCCTTGTGACTCTAAACAAGTCAGTTAATCAGAAAACAGCCCTTAGATGCTTTTGAAATAAGCATGTAGCCCTGCTGGGTACTGCTCAGTTAACAAAAACAAATACATTCAGATTAAATGAAAAACAAGATGATAGAACCAATGAAATGTTAGATGCAGTTATGTAGCATTGTTTAAACACAGTACAGAAAGGTTTCTTTATGAGACAGAAAGATGTGGAGCAGGCAGGTGACACTGGGAATGGGGTAAGTCTGACTCCTCCATGGCAGTTGTAGGAGAAAACCTACCTCAGGCTTTATCACTGCTATCTGCTGTGGGCATTATATGCTTTCTTTTCACGCTAAAGATAGTCATGCTGAGAACTTTTCGATGCAGTGGAAAAAGAATGAAAAAAAAAGCTTAAGAAACTTGAATGTACATTTCTTTAAATACCATAGTAGTTTTCATCATTTTTCCATGCAACTGGCACCTTCAAAATCTATTGCCAAATGGCATGCAGAAAAACAGAAATTACTGAGTGTGCCTTTATGTCACAGAAAAGAAACACTAATAATGAAAACTGTATATTAACATTTTTGTATATACCTTATCTCCCTCTAAATATTTTTTTTTAAATTAACTTACTCTTATTCTAAGATATTTGGTCACATATATGGAAGGTACTGTAAGCATATGAATGAGTAAAATGTTCTATGTTTATAGTTCCAAAACTAAAGCTCTCAGAAAACGAAAGCAATACTTCTCAGAATACAGGTTCTCTTTTTCTATGGAGGGCTATATACAGGGAAATAAGCATCTAATTTTTATTTATTTAGTTTATATATATATATATATATATATATATATATATATATATTTTTTTCTTTTTCTATTAGCATCGCATTTTAGAACCACTGTAACAATGAACAAATTCTGCTTGGATATGACAAGCACATTAGAAACAAAGCACAGAAACTGATATATGTGCTCATTTATTACATGACTGTATTAAACTGAAAAATCAAAAGGTGAAATCTATGCAACACCCTATTAATGTCATGCTGCAACAAGAAGAAACATAACCTGTCATAATTGTATTATCATACTAAGACAAAATATCTAAATAAGAAGTAAGCTGTTGTGAAACTATGGTGTGTAAGGTAATTACTATGGAACAGAGGTATATGGTGCACTCATATTGGAAATAATGGTTAAGATCAGTGAAACCACTTTTGTAACAAGATGGTCTTACACTGAACTTATAAAAAGAAACATTTGGGCACAACTCTTTCTTGTTTTAAGCATTCTGGAAAATGACGAAAGACTTAAAGATAAGATGATGTAAAATGTGGCATATGCTTGCATTTCTTCGCTGTTTCATTCTGATATTCCACTTATATATTTTCTAAACCACTTCTCCGGGTGACAATTATGGTGGTAGCAAGCTTAGCACATCAGAGCAGACTTTCTTATACCCAACTCATTTTGCAGTATTCCCAGACATCCTTAGTCACCCTGAAGGATATAACTCTTTTGGTTAGTTCTGGGTGATCCTGCAACTCCTGCCAGTGCACCATCCTTGGCATACCTAATGCATGATGTACCCAGTGGGCATCCTCATTAGGTGCTCAGACCATATCTACTGATTTGCCTCAACCCAGAGATGCATTGACTTGTTTCTGAGAACCATCTGGATTGTTGAGCTCAGCATAGTGTCAAGGAGAGTGAGGTCAGAGGTCAGCAACCCTACGAAGGAACCCTTTTTCCTCACCTTCTGTCTGTGCTCTGTTTCTTTTACTCACTATTCATAGCGTCAGACCACTGATCGGGATGAATGTCTACAATAACTGGTACTGATAGCTTAGCCCTCTGTCACAGCTCTCACATCAGAAATATAATTGATACAATGGTTGCAGTACTGCTGCCTTTGTACACATCTCCTGGTCAATCTTTAGATGCTTGTTCTCTACCATTATTTGTGAGCAAGACCCCAGAATACTTCCTCCATTTCAACCCACTACTTCTCCCTCACCTGTAGAAAACTATTCACTTTTTTCCCAGAAGAGAATGATGACCTCTGATTTTAAGTTGCTAAATATGATTGCACTAGTGTCACACTTTGCTGTGATATTTAAAATACTAAATCTGAGAGCTAAAGGTGTAGATCAGATTGCAAGTGAAGTGTGCTGCATCTTTAAGAAACATGTCAAGGCTGTACGCGCACATGTAAATTCCAGACACGTGCACTCCCTACTGCCATTTTGTCAGAGCAGCCACACTGAGAGCATGCATGATCACAGTTGTTAGTTTGTATATAAGTTACTTAAGTTAAAATCAGTAAACCTTTACAGTGATGTGTTTGTATAGAATAAAGCTGCTTGATCAGAACCCACAAAGACCCTTCTATTTTGTCCAAAGTAGGAGAGCAACATGCTGTCAGAACCAGTATCAAGGAGAATAACATCCAGAACCATGAGGTGCAGAGACAACAGTGAAGGTAAAACCAAGAGAAACGAGCACAAAAAGAGCCAGAAAAGAATCAACGGTAATGAGAATAAGCACAAAACGGGGCATTACAAGGGCACAAACCGCATTATTGAGTAAGCGGAAGGCATGAAAAGTTTGTTGCCTACAGGAATGTTTAAAATAAAGGTATTTGTTGAAATGATTAACAGTAAAGTAAAACAATAATTTTTAAAATAAAGTGAGTGTGTTTAAAGCAAAACTGGGCATGTTTAGAGTAAAATGAGCACAAGAAAATTACGTTGGGCATAAAAAGGGCTTAAACGAGCAAAACACATATAATAAAGCAAAAATAAAGCAACGCGACTGCATGTGTTTTGTCAAAGAGCTATATTTTGGCATAGCTATGACTTTGTACTGTATCAAGGGCATAATTAAAGTTATTTGAAGTATCTCAAAGTGTGTAAAAGTGCTTACAGTGTGTGCTTATTACTGTGCATATGTTTCAAAAAGTTTCTTGTGTGCAAAGTTCAACTATTTTGTGAAATACAGTCAAAGTATAGTAATTTCGAAAAGTTTTGTGTGCTGGATGTATCTATTCACAAATTGACGCCATTACAGAGCTGTCTAGCAAGGTACCGCCATTTTGGAGTCATTTCAGTGTACTGTATGCAGTTATTCGCAAAGTGCAGCTACTTTGAAATGTTACTGACTTTTGGGCAAGAGATGTCCAATTTACTTGCATCGTACAGTTGTTTGAAATGTTTCTTACACTGATAAGAAGTGATTTCTTGCAAAACAAGCTTACAAGAATATTACAGTGCCTAAGAGAGTTTATTTCACTGGCTTAGTTAAGTTGTTTGAGATGTTTCTTAAAATGAAGATAAAAGACTTTTGGCAAAATGATGATAAATGACTTTAGCATTTCGCCTTTCAAGCGATATTAAAAGTTTTAAACTGTCCAAAAAGTTTATTTTGCAAAGTCCAATTATTCAGAGGTACTACAAGTTTGTTCATTAGCATTATCTCAAAAAGCCCAAAAGAAATAAATTCAGATACAAATACTGGTATACATTTCTGCCATATGTGCAAGAGTGCATGTTTGTGCTTATTTGCAAAATCCTTCTCTGGTATGTGTTAATATGGCAGACGGGTTTCAAAAATGCTTTCGCTTTTGTTTGATCAGAATATTGTAGACAACTGGAGAATATTTGAGCAAGAGTATGATATTTTATACAAGCAGCTTATGCAGATAGAGATGCACACACCAGGGCATTCATTTTGCTAAATCTAGCTGGGTCAGAGGCCATAGAAAGAGAGCGTTCATTTGTTTACGCACCTGCAGTATATGAAGGAGAAGGCGAAAATCATCATATTATTGTACAGGCTGAATCAAGAGAAGACCCCAAGTGTTTGAAGTGCAAGCTCAGAGAAACATGTAACCCTCAGACAAATATTACATTAGAGAGGCAATTGTTTTACATGAGAGATCAGAAACTAGGAGAAACATTTGCAGCTTATATAACTGACCTGAGAAACAGAGCTAAAACATGTCGGTTTGGTGACTTAAAAGATGAACTGGTAAAATACAGGCTTGTGTGTGTGGTATTAACAGTGCTGCTGTGAGAAAAATTTCACTTCGTGACAGTGATTTAACATTGAGTAAAGTCATTGAGATTTGTCAAATCCATGAGGTGACAGAAAAATGCACAAGTATGCTTGCGAGTGACAAGAGCATGAGTTCAGTTGGCTGCAGAGCTAATGCAGATAGTGTGCAACACGTGGCAGACAAAAGTAGGCCCAAGCATGTTGCAGCTACGAGATTTCCAGGAAAGATGTGTAGCTTTCCAGCAAGTTCTAAGAAAGGAGCATGCTCCAACTCAATGCAGTACAAGCATGAATCAGCAAAACCCAAGTTCAGCTTTATTGTTAACTGTCGCAATTGTGGTGCAACTCATGAGTTTAGATGAGAAAAGTGCTTACCATATGGTCAGCAATGCTAGAAGTGTAAAAAATGGAACCACTTTCAAAAGTTTGGTAAATCAAGTAAACCTCACGCTGTTGTAAAGAAAGGTCACACAAAGAAGCACGTTGATCAAGTAGAGCTGAGGCAGGCAGCTTTCTATGCAGATGGTGTATCAGTGCTTGATGAAAGAGTTGATGCAGTGAATTTATTAACAAGAAACTAGGTGTTTTGTACTGTCCGGATTAATGGGAAATCCACAGAGTTTAAAGTAGACACTGGTTCAAAATGTAATGTTGTATCAGCAGACACATTTGCTAAAGTGAGTAGTAATGAACAACTTAATATAGCCAGTAGCACGAGACTTGTTGCTTATGCAGGTGAAGAAATTCAAACCAATGTTCAGTTATGCTTTCTTGTTATTTGGCTGAGAACTATTACAACTTTTTATTCTACGTAGTCTGAACACCAGTGTAATCTTTATTGTGTCTCAAAGATAATTTAAGAATGAATCTGCTTTCTTTTGCTAAAGCAGTCCATCATGTAAGTGCATTTCCGAGTTGTAATTTTTCAGAAGCCATTTTCTCAGAGTATGCTGATGTTTTCGATGACAAGTTAGGCAAACTCCCAGTTGTGTATTCCATGAAGTTAGACCCAGAGGTCATTTTCTTAGTCAGATTAGCAAAAAGAGTTCTGAAAGCTATGCAGGATAAAGTTAAAACTCAGTTGGATAAAATGGTCCAGCAAGGTGTGATTTGTCCAGTCACAGAACAAACTGAATGGGTGTTGTCCATGGTAGCAGCCCACAAAAAAGGCTCACCGAAGAGATCTGAACAAAGCATTAAAGGGACCATATCATCCCAATGCGCACAGTTGAAGAAGTTGCAGCCTTAATACAGAATGCCACTGTTTTCTCTGTCTTGGATGCAGAGAGTTAATTTTGGCAAGTGATGCTTGATTGCAAATCTTCATTTCTAACTACTTTTGGTACTCCATTTGACAGATACAGATTACTAAGGATGCCATTTGGAATAAATTCTGCAAATAAAGTCTTTCAGCGTGCAATGGAGCAAATTATTTTGGGCTATCCTTGTGCGATAATAGTAGATGATTTATTGGTTGGAGGCAATGGTGAAGCAGAGCATGATAGAAACCTCAAGAAAGTTCTAGATAGAGCATGTGAAGTAAACTTAAAGCTCAATCCTCTGAAGTGGAAATTCAGACTTCCAGAAGTGACTCATTTGTTCATGAGTGCAGGTTCGAGACGTGACCCGACCAAGCAAGCAGCCATTCTTGAGATGTCAGTGCCAGATAATGTACAAGCTCTACAATGTTTTCTAGGCATGGTCAACTATTTAGGCAACTTTATTTCAGACTTTAGTGAGTTGACAGCACCTTTAAGAGAGCTAACATGCAAAAATGCTGTATAGGCATGGTTAGAACAGCATCAGAAAGCATTTGAAGACCTTAATCAGAAAATTACCACCCCCACCTATGTTAAGATACTATGATGTAAACAAACCAGTTACTCTTTCCTGTGATGCTTCAAAATCTGGTCTTGTCACAGTTATACTTCAAGAGGGCAGACCAGTAGCCTATGCAAACACTAACCCAAACTGAGATGCAGTATGCTCAGATTGAGAAGGAGCTTTTAGCAATAGTATTTGCATCTTCTAAGTTTCATGATTATATTTATGGTTGAGCTATTCAGATTGAGACTGGCCACCAACCTCTAGTTACTATTCTAAAGAAGCCTATGTATTCCGCTCCAGCGAGATTGCAAAGAATGATGCTTAAATTGCAAAAGTGCAATTTGAAAATGGTCTACACAAAAGGCAAGTTACTCTATGCGGCTGATACTTTATCAAGATCACCCAGAAATATGACAGAACAGCTTGACGGTGAGAATTTTGACTTTGATGTGATGTCAGTGCATAAGTTTCCTACCACTAGACTTGTTGAGCTGAGAGAACACAGTCAGACTGATCCAATTTTGCAGGAGCTCACTCACTACATTAATGCTGGATGGCCGTCAAAGCAATCTAGTGTGCCACCTGAAGTGCAAACCTACTTTCCTTACAGAGATGAATTGTTGGAAGATGGCATTATTTTCAAAGGTCCTAAAATTGCTGTTCCTGCTTCCTTACAACAAGGAATATATCCAGATTTTGCATTGTGGCCATCCAGGATCAACATCCACAAAGAGAAGAGCAAGAAATTTATTTTGGCCTTCATTACCAAAAGACATTGATAAAGTACTTTCATCTTGTTCAGTATGCAATGGTACTAGACTGCATTTGCAAAGAGAACCACTTCAGCTAAGTCCAGTTCCTGAACTACCTTGGTCAACAGTAGCAGCTGATATCCTTGAGTGGAACAATCAGCACTACTTAGTTTTGGTAGACTCTTATTCTAATTGGTTTGAGATCGATCTACTACCTTACCAAATATCCACTGCTCTTATTACTAAGCTGCAACTCATTTCGCAGTTCATGGTAGTCCATACAAACTTCTTTCTGACAATGGTACATTTATTTTCTATGTATTCTTTCAAGAAGTATGTGTCTTTCTATAGACGTTTTGTGGACGACTTGTTCCTCATTTGGACAGGTACGTCAACTGAATTAGCATTGTTTGTAGATGATATGAACTCCAGGAATGGGTATCTTAGGTTCACTTATGAATACTCAGAAACTAAATTACCATTTTTAGATATTTATATAGAAAAGCTACCTAATGGATTGGTCAATACGGGGGTGTTTAGGAAGAAATGCCATAAGAATGCACTATTACACAGGACAAGCATGCATCCAGGGTATGTATATCACAATGTAGTGAAAGGACAAGCGATTCGTATATCCAGATATAATCCCACCGAATCAGGATATACTAATGAACTCAATGAACTAAGTGAAAGATTTTTATCCAGAGGTTATCCTGTTAATGAGATCAGAAAATGATTTTTAGATATGTCTACCCTTAGAGAGAATAGAGCTGCACCCTATTTCAGTGATGGTCCAGTCATGACCCAAGAGTCATCAATGGGATGCAAGGAAAGAACAATGGAAAGAGGGATAGCATGCTCTATATTTTATACTAGTGATGTGGGGAATATAAAAGATGTTGTTAGAAGACACTGGGATGTTTTAACTGTAGATCATGAACTCAAAGCTATTGTTGGGGAGGCACCCAAATTTATTTACAAAAACAAAAAGAATTTAAAAAGATTACTATGTTACCCTAGAGAACAGATGGTGAATGACAATATAGAGTCGTATGGAACAATGAAGTGCAATAAATGTAACTTTTGCAACTATATCAATATAGACAACGTATTCATACATCCAATAACATCCAGAGAATATGTGTTCAGAGTACATGGGACTTGTCTTACCTCCAATGTGGTTTACTTGGCGTCCTGTGTGGAATGCCAAGCATTCTATATTGGTAAGACTAATAGGGTATTGAGGGATAGAATACGTGAACATGTCTATAATATTAGAATAGGGTTGAAAACAAATGCCTTGGCAAGACATGTCATTGAAAAAGGGAATACACATACATTTAAGTTTTTAATAGTAGAGTTAATTATACCAGGACCCAGGGGCGGTGACATCAGGACCTATACTGAAACGAGGGAGGCAAACTGGATCATTAAGTTGAGATCTGATATTCCACCTGGTCTCAATGGTATGGTCCCAGTTAAACCTTTTTTAAAGTCAAAAAGATTGCATAGGTGAATAATATGAATGTTTTATATAGCAATAATATTGTATAGCATGCATTACAATATTCATGTTAGTCATATTAGATTTCATATAAGGAATAATGTCTATAGGTCCCTGTTTTATTTAATGAGATGTTTTTAATGAATTTTAATGAATTATTTGCAATGTATCTTTAAGAAAGAATGATTTTTCCCGCCTGATTGTGTTATATAAAGTGCTTCTTAATTAATTAAACATGAAGGTCTGAAGAAGCCACTACAGTGAAAGCGCTAACCTGTTTTAACTGTTCAAAATAAATGCTTAATTTATCGGAATTTTGGACACTGTTTTTTTGAAGGAAACATACAGCTTGTGTATATGTTGGCTTTATTGTTGATTCTACAGTCGGTTATTGGTTTGCTATCTCTGTTTTTATTTGCATTGTTTCATAAATTTGCCAAAGACTGGGATTTTGTACGTCACTAGTAGTCCTAAATATCCTCAGTCAAATGGTCTCACTGAACAGAGTGCAAAGCAATTACTTGAATGGTCAAAGTGTGACAATACAGATGTATTCTTGAATTTGCTTAATCTCAGAAACATATCTCATGAGAATATTCTTGGTTCACCTGCTCAAAGACTACTTTCCAGGCAAACTAGAACTATGCTACCTATTGCTTCCAGTTTGTTGAAGCCTAAACCCAAGAACTGTAAAACCATCAAGGCTCAATTGGTTAAGACGAGTAATATCCAGAAATTTAGTTACGACAGATCGAGCAGATTACTTTGTCCATTGAGGGAAAGAGAGATGATACAAATCCAGACAATAAAAGGTTTTGATCGAATTGGACAGATTACAGGCATCTGTGCTGAGCCAAGATCTTATTTGGCAAATTCTGAAGGTGAAGAATATAGGAGGAACCGTAAACATCTTCCTGTATCAGAATCCTCATCACCATCACAACATTGTTTCTGTGATGTGAACTTCAAATCTAAGAGTGACACTGTTTCCATAGCAGAATGTGTTTAAAATTCTGATTCCATTCCAGAAAATGTTCCAGACATTCCATAGGTCAAACATTTTAGAGACAGTTCCAGTTGCTAAAAGTAATTCCCAGTTTTATGCCACACGATATGGGCGAGTATCAAAGCCAAGTGTGAAATACGCAGCAACGTGGATTGGTTCAATATATATGTGTACTTAGTATTGTGTAATACATGACAAAACAATTACCTGTGATTTCTACATTGTAAATAGACGTTGTGTCATAAGATCTATTCTCAAAGAGGGAGGATGTAGGTCAGAGTGCAAGTGAAGTGTGCTGTTTCTTTAAGAAGCATGTCAAGGCTGTACATGCACATATAAATTCGACACATGCATTCTCTGGTGCCATTTTGTAAGAGCAGCCACACTGAGATCATCCATGATCACAGTTGTTAGTTTGTATACAAGTTACTTAAGTTAAAGTCAGTAAACCTAAATAGACATGTGTTTGTATAGAATAAAGCTGCTTGAACAGAACCCACAAAGACTCTTCCATTGTGTCCAAAACAGGAGAGTGACAAAAGGAAATACAAACATTATTTTAGATGACTGAATTCTATAACAAAAATCAAGTGAAAGATAATTAAGACAAGCCAGCTATTGTCTTTTTTCAACATATTGTCGACTTGTCTTCTCAACCTCCCAGTATTAAGTTAGTGTTATAACTATGCTCCATTAAAATTACATCTATGCTCACACCAATTTAAAACCAGCACAATCAAAATAATGGCTAAAAGGTCCTCAGGAGGAAGTATACTAGTAGAGTGGGAGTTGTGTATTTTGACAGTTCATATAATGTGTAGTTTAGATGACTGTTTTAGTATCGGCAGGGCTCAGAAGACATATCATATCATTTATCTGATAAACAAGTCTTCTGAATATAGGAGAAAACAGTTTTATTAAACATTTTAACTCATCCTTCTGGGAAATGTATAAATATATTAGTTCTAGAAGAATGTGTATACTAACTTCCAATTTTCTGTTTATAATTGTGTGGCTAGGAGTACAGGTTCCTAACTTATCTACATAGATTAAAACATTTCTTTTTCTTCCATCTTGTACAGATTCCAACATAGAGCCCACTTCCACTATAACATGTCACGGTACAAGTTTCTGAGCAGAACTGGTCAGAAATTCAACATAATGAAAAAATGACATGCCAACATTTTTACAGGAGTGAAAGTGCACATGTAACTCCACAAGCTCTATCTTCTATACACTAAATCCACAGCCACACCAACATGAAAGAAAAGGAAATTTGTAAAAACAACTGACTCACTGCCAGTGAATATTTAAAAACTGCATCAGGAGTAAGATGTTGGTGAAGTGAACTTACTGAGACAGAACCTCATCGTGTCTGTACTCAATGAGGTGTAGGGAAGCTGTGCAGAACTCTGTCTTGCCTTTTTAAGCTGTGAAAGACTTTGTTTTACTAGGTCTTCTCTACCTCAGACACGCTGGCAATATTAGGAATTTTAGCTCCAACACTCTCAGCTCACAGTATAACAAATTAGAGTTCCTATATGTCGAGCAACCTTTCCTGGATGTTAAATGGTGTCACATTTTCAAGTACGTCTTGATGATTGGATAGGTGCAGATAAATTTACACTGGGCATTATTTACCGTGACAGGAGATAAAACTATGGTGATACTTCCTCAAGTTATTATTCTTTAAAGCACCTGGCTTGACCTATGAATTTATGAACATATATTAATAAAGAGACAAGGGCAGAGTTAGTCTAGCGACTGCAGTGACTATAGTGTGACTACAAGGTACCTGATGAATGTGCACTACATTTCAGTTTTGCTGTAGTACATAGTTATATGGTTTACAAATAACTTTCATTATTCATTTTTAAACATCCACTTTATTCACTTTAGGAACCTCTGAAAATGCAGCCTTTATCAACAACCAAGAGTAGCAGAACAACAGCTAGTCCAAGATGAGACACCAGCACACTCAAAAAATACTTTCACTGACACTTTATGTATACTTAAGAGCAATTTGAAACTCACAGCAAAAGCACCCTCACCAGGAACCAAACCAGAGGACCAAGTACTGTGAGTTGGGAATGATAGCTGCTGCAGTAATAGGGCCCAATGGATAAAGCATATATGTGATATAATCAAAAAAACAAAAAAGAAAGAAAAATACAGACTTAAGGAGTGCAGGAAAAGACAACTTTAGTGTTGTTAGGCACTTTCATTATTTCTATTTGAAAATGTCAGTTTTGCTAGCTGGAGCCATGTGTATTTTGCTAATTTATGACAATCATCCTATGATTTTATGGCATTATTCAAGGCTGTCATTGTTATATAGCTAATGTTCTGAAGAAGTATTTATTATGTGAAAGAAATGTACTTAACTACACTCATTTTGTATTCTCCTAAATTTATGAAGTCCGTCTTTTATGTTTTGAGTTTACATTTTGAACCTGTGTGTTCCTATTGTTAATTTTTTATTTTTATACAAGTGATACATTAAAACGTCAAAGAGCACTGCAACAGAACTCCTAGTCTGTGTTCTTTTTTTTTCCTGTTAAAAAATGATGATATGGCTTTTTTTTTTTACAAAATTAATTATAGGTTCATAGGCTCATAGGACGATACAAGGCTATTGGCCCAGAGGCACTTACAAGCCTAGCCAAGAATTTCACCCATGCTCCCACAAAGTCAGCACCTGTTTTCCCTGTCCAGCATGGAATATGTGGGATACCAGGGATATATTTTCTGTTTCTCATCCAGTCATCCAGGTTCCTCTTAAAGAGGGATAGTGAGGTACTCTATTTGACATGGAGAGGAAGTCTATTTCATAGATGGGGAAGTCATTAGGACACAAATCTATCCTGCCAACAAGTTCTATTAATGTCACAGCCCAGGTTGAGACCTTGCATGGAGGTTGCATGAGTGGAGTTTGACTTACAGATATGCAGCACCTCCATCAAGGCTGAGACTGAGACGGCCTTGTATGCCAGACACAGATCTCTTCTGAGCAGTCTGTATTAGTAGAGGGATAGGGCTTTTAGCCTATCTGTATAGGATAGGTGCTTGAAACCCTAAATTCTCCTGGTCAGGAACCTCTGTGGTCTCTCCAACTGCTGTATGCGCTTGGCAAGGTACATGCCAAAGGGGGCATTGTACTCGATTATGGGTCTGATAAGGGAGGAGTAAAAGGATGTTATGACCTTCTTGTTCCTAGATGAAATACTCTTACTTATGAGGTGGGCCATGTAGAAAGCCTTCCGTACAATGGAGGCAACATGGTGATCAAAAGTCAGGTTGCTATCAACCTGGGTGCCCATGTCCCTCATGACTGATTGCGTGCTTAGTACATTGTTATAAGTGTGATAATTAGTGGGGCACCATATTCCCCAAAGGGGGATAATGATGCATTTCTTGGCATTCAGTTTGAGACCATGCTTCTGGCACCAGTCATCAGTTTGGTTAAGGCCCTCTTGGAGGATGTTCACATCACTAGGGGAATTTATGACAGTGCCCAGCTTGCAGTCATCTGCAAACTTGATCAGCCACAGACCACTGGTTTTGGCTTGTACCTCAAAAAAGTATATCCCAAACAGTAGAGGAAGCAAGACTGATCCTTGGGGTACGCCCCTTGTTACGGGTCTACTACTAGAGGTGCCTTCCCCTATTTTGAATGAGTGGGTTCTATCAGTGAGCCAGTTAGCTACCCATCTGGTAAACATATGGGATGATGCCTAGCTGGGAGAGTTTATCTAGCCTGAACGGGGAATAGTGTTGAAGGCATTGGCTTGGTCAAGGTAGGTGGTGTGCACTGTCTTGCCCTCATCCATGGCTTTGGTGACTGTTTTGAAGAAGGCAACCAAGTTTAACAGGCATGATCTCCCTTTGACAAAATCAAACTGTGTGGGATCAAGCACTTGGAGGTTGCCAATTTCCTTGTTTATAAGGTCCATGATAATGGATTCCATGGCCTTGCAGATCAGGCTAGTTAGGCTGATGGGCCTATAACTACCTGGGTTGGTGGACGCTCCACCTTTGTGCAGAGGGATGAAAGTGGCTGTCCTCCATTCTGCTGGGATGAAGCTGGTGCACAAGCTTTGGATGAATAGAGTGCCTAGTGGTACTGAGAGCTCTTGCATGAGTTCATGTAGGATGTTGTCGGGTCCCATGGAGGCGTTATATTTTACCTTTGAGAGGGCATTAATAACCTGCTCCCAGGTGATGAGGGGAGGGGTCAGATGCTGAGGGTGTCCTAATTTACTGATGGGGCCGGGGGGGGGTGAAGTTTTCACTGAACTTTTCTGCCAGCAGATAGCTATGTCTATGACTTTTGTGTATGTGGTGTTCTTGACCATCAGTTCAGAGCAGATTTGGGTGTTTGAGATTGCGGATATATGTGAAGAAGGCCTTGTGATTGTCCATAGTGGATGTGGCCAATCTGGACTCAAAGCTAGCCTTAGAGGATTTCACCTATGACCTTATTTGCTTGTTTAGACAAAGGCAAGATTGCTTCCAGCTTGGCACCTGCTCTTTCTTGGTCCTGCACAGCAATTTTTTACATTTTATTATACAGTTTGTTTACTGATGCTGTCCACCAGACAGCTTTACTCTTCCTTGAGGAGGAGGATTTGGTCCTGTCAGGTACTGCTGAGTCCATGTAGCAATATAGGTTCTCATATACATTTATGGTGTAGGCTTGGACATTAGTGCTTAATTCGACAGAAGGCATGGTGGCTGTGAAGCTGCTTATACCTGCTCTCGGGAGGTTGTAGTCAGCTTTTGGAGAAGTTTTTTTGTTTGACCCTGGTGGGGAGGGGGGGGTCATGGGAGATGGTGATTTAGAAAGTAATTGCTTTATGGTCAGATTGTACCAAGGAGGATGACACTGCAGGGCTGCTACAGTGTCTACTCATGTTGGTTAGTAACAGGACCAGGATATTTTCACCTCTCGTAGGAATGCTGACCAGCTGATCCAATGCATTGATATTGAAGTCAAGGAATCTCTGGGCATTCATGTTTGAAGTAGAGTAGGTCTTTCACTCAATGGTTGGTTAAAGTCACCCTGGATCAGGGTAGAGGGTTGAATCTTGATGGATTTATACCCGAAGAGTATACAAAATAAGGTGATAAGTCTTGCATAATCACTGGCATTGTGTATCAGCAACAACAATGACCTCTTAAACGTGAATCTCAAGGTCACTGACTGTTACTGAGAAATAATCTATAATTATATGACTTCCACCATTCATTAGACATTAATCCCATTATATTTAAACATCCACATGTTTACATTATATAAATGTGTATCTATATTTATCTACACACACAGATACACACACTATACATATATATATACATATATATATATATATATATATGTATATATATATATATATATATATATATATATATATGTATATATACACACACACACACACACACACACACACACACACACACACACACACACAAGAAACCCAAAAAGTACAAATGTTTCCAAAATGGGTGCACTGATGAAATAAATAAATCCAAACAGAAAATATCCAGCGCTCAAAAAAAAAAATAATGATAATCTTGGTTTTACTAGGCCATCTGCTTCCTAACACACAAATTGATTTAGTCAATCCAGTGTCATCAGTGCAAGTACAAACATATTAGAAATCCTCCGAACCAGGTCACATGATCACTTTGCCATTAATTTTATAAACTTTCTGACGCTTACAATACCTTTCAAAAATCAAAAATAAAGCATCTTAAAATCAATTTCAGAATAGCTAAAAGCAAGGAAAAATGAAAAAAAGTGACAAGAGGTATAATCGTATTGTATTTTAACCTTTCACCTCATGCCAGGGTTAAGTTTTTATATCAGAGAAAATACTGAACTATTAAATGCACTCACCCAATTAATGGAGTCAGCAAAATACACTTATTAGATCTGTATCAATTGCGGAGTCTGCATGTCCTCCCTGTGGTCGCGTGGGTTTCCTCCAGGTGCTCCGGTTTCCTCCCACATCCCAAAAACATGCTGTAAGTGGATTGGACACTCTAAATTGGCCCTAGGTGTGAGTGCATGTGTGTGTGTGCCTTCTGTGGAAGGTTGGGCACCGGGCTGGCAACTCGACACTGTAAAACTCCACTGCCAATCATGAGCGGATGAGGTGATCCACTCTGGCGACCCCTAACCGGGAAAAGCCGAAAGAAGAAGAAGAAGAAGATCTGTATCAATTGTACAAATGTAAAATCAAGTAACTCCAGACCAATCCTATGCATTCTTTAGAAAAAGCTATTCTTTAATGGAATGGGATTATTTTGAGGTTTAAACTGAATAAAGCTCACTGTTCAAGTAAAACAATGATCATATCGACGTATTCCATTATCTTCATTACTGTCTCATTGCCAAATGAGATATTGCAACTATCTGACCTTAAAATATAAATTCCAAAAGAAAAAAGTAAGACAGTTTAGAATATTTAATCAAGGTTAAAACAAATATTTTAGGCCACTACTATGAGTGAGAGGCTAATTGCTACTAAATAAACGTAAATAGAGCAATAATTCAATATCTCAAATCAAATATGTTCATTCTGGCCAAGTGGACATTAAGCTCTTAAAGTCAATATCCACTGATATTACTTTCTGGACAAAACACTGTGCCATTCACATTTTATTAAATGCTCCAATATTAGTTTATCTATACCAATGAAAGTGAAAACAGCTGTTTTTGTTGTAGTGTATTATTTTTATTTATTTATTTTATTTTACATTTGTTGACTGGGATAGTCCGACTGGATACATGTCCATTTTCAGCGGAGGCCTGGGGAGAAAAGCCCCAAAGGAAGTTATACAGCCAAAATTGACATAGTACACACTAAAGAACAATTACAAGCAATTTAAACACAGTCTATTAGCCACTCAGAGTGCAGGTTAAATAATCTAAAATGCCTATCGTCTGGTAAACTAAATTACAGTACAGTAGATATACATCAACAATATAATAACGGTACCCCAGTGTTACCAAATATTTAGTCAGGCTTATCGCCAGGGCATAGCCATTGAGTCTTGAAGTACTGCTTGAGGGCTTTCTTGAACTGAGGTAGGGTAGTGTATAATATAATGTCAGCAGGTAACGAGTTCCAGGTTTTGCCTACAGAGTTGGCAAACATGGGGTCAATGGATGAATTGTTGGATTTGGTGGTTTGTACTACAAGTCTATTGGATGAGTGAAGTGGTCTGAGGTTGGTGTGGGGACAGATGATGTTTTTTAAAGCACGTGTATTGTCAGGTTGGTTAAGTACTTTATGAGCCACAATAAGTTGGTTATACTGAATCTGCCTACATAGTTCTAGCCAACCTAGATTTCTTAGGTTTATGCTGTGATGTGTTCTGTAGAGCAGGCCAGTGGCAAATCTAGCTATGCTATTGTAACAGGCAGAGAGTCTGTTAAATTTTATTTAGGATGGCAAGTATAGGGGAAGCATAGAAGAGGGTGGAGAGCAGATGGGAGTGGGCGATGGCAGTACTAGCAGGTGGTGTTAGGAATGGTTTTATTCTATATAGTGAGCCCAGTTTTTTATTAATGGATTTTATCGTTTTATTAATGTGAGCATCAAATTTGAGATTGTTGTCAACAATTACCCCAAGGAGTTTCGAGTACACATCTGGGGAGATTATGGTGCCATTGTTAGACTTAACGGAGAAAGATATCATCAGAGATTTTTGGGTGGGGGAGAAAAGTGGTAGCTTTGTTTTGTTGGGATTTATAATAAGCTAGTGGTCGGCAAGCCAATTTTCAACTAGGTTGAAAGTACACTGAGTACATGACTGCAGCTCAGCCTGGGTGGTACTGCAACCTGGAGTCGTCTGCATACTGAATTCAGTAAGCATTTGGGATGACAGCATGGAGATCATTAATAAATATAGAAAACAGTAGTGGTCCCAGAATAGACCCCTGGGGGACACCTAGGGTGTTGCGTAAGAGGTTGGATAGATGGTTCTGCCATATTACGGCTTGTTGTCTCTTGTGGAGATAGGATTGGAATCATTGAAGGGAGTGATGACCTAGGGACATTTTTTTCAGGGTGTGTATAAGTAGACGGTGGTTAACCATATCAAAAGCTTTAGAGAGATCCAAAACAAGGGCTGAGGATAGCTTGTTATTGTTTCAGTTATGGTTCATATCATTAGTGAAGGAAAGGAGGGCTGTGGTGGTACTGTGATGTAGTCTAAAACTATGCTGAGATTTTGCCAGTAGGTTGTTCTGGGTTAGGAAATACAGAAGTTGTTTGTGGACGCACTTTTCCATGATTTTTGCCAGTGGTGACAAGATAGCTATGGGTCTATAGTTAGATAATTCAGTAGAGTTGCCACCTTTATGGAGAGGTATGACACAAGATATTTTTCAGACAGGAGGGACTTTGGCTTCAGATATGGATCGATTAATTAGAACGGAAATGGGGAATGCTATAGAATTTGTGGCTTTTTGTAAATATTCAGTAGGGAGAAGGTCGGCAGCTAGGGTGGTAGGTTTTAGTTTTTTGATCAGATTACGAATCAAAGATGTGGAGACAGGTTGAAAGCTAAAGTAGGACTGGGTACTGAGACTGGTAACCTGAGTATTAGTGGAGTTCAAGGGTAGCTGTCTAGCTAGTGCTTGGATAGTTTCTGTAAAGAAAGTATTAAAGGTGTTAACAACATCCTCTGGTCGTTTATCAGTAGAGGCTGAGGGGGGTGGAGTGGTGTAGTAGTTTGTTTATGCCTGCCCAGAATTTTTGAAAAGTATTTGGTATGCTGTATGTAACAGGATTCCTTTACATGTAGAATTAACATCACTAACATAATGAAATCCTGTTTTTCTAAGGAGTACTGGACTGTCCTACATAGGATGCAGTCAATGATTGAAAATGAATCATATCTAGCTAATTGGAGAGAACAACTAAGAAACAGGAATTGTTATTTAGCTGCATTATTAGATGAAGTGCTGTGTAATTCTGCTGTTGTCTGACTGCAATTGACACTTCCATTATTTTTGTTCTTTTTACTCATATTACAGTTTGTCTTCTTTTAAAATCTGTTTTACTTCAAACTTTTTTCTTTGCGGAGTTTTAAAATTTCTTGACTAGGGTCAGTTAGGAAAGAATTCCTTTTCCATTCATTGACTGCAAAGGAATTTGATCTACCTAATTAATAGGACAGCTGAGAAATAAAATTTATTTAACTGCATTTTTATTTTGCTGAAGTGCTGTGTAACTACCGCTATTCTCTGACTGCATTCGACTTCTCCACCCACCTGCCCCATCCCTATTATGCTTTTAAACTTGTTGGCTTTTGAGCTGCCTGACTCTGCCATAAATTTGACTTTGGTTGTTCCTCCCAGTTACAACTCATGTACTCATTCTTCTGGCACTGAGAAATCAACTGTGAAGGCCCCCCCCCAAAGACTCTTAAAGTTTGAGTCATCTTCTTTTTCATACATTCCCACTCATTTTAGTACACATGACAACTTTTGGAGTATTAGTCCCTTATTTCCATCTTACTTTTAAAATCTGAACAAGGCTAGTAATCACTGAGAAGCCTAGGAACTGCTTCTCAGGAATCATCTTGGGATTATTGCTTGATTTGTTCCTGTTGAGAGATGAAGCAGAACAGCATTATTTCCTAGCATTCCTAGAGATTAGCAATTAGTGGAAAACCTAAACATTTCTTCATAGGAGCCAGCTTGCAATTAATGGTACTGCTTTGATCCTAGTGAGATAAGGAGCAGAGGGACACTGATTCCTGCTGGTATCCCAAGATGCAGTGTGTGCTGGACATCACTGAGTAGTCTGGTTGCAGTTTTGTTGAGAACCTCTTCAGTGCCTTTGTGCAGCTTGTCTTTCTATTGCATCCATCTAAGAGAAGACAATAGCAAGTGTACTGAACCCATAAACATCTGGGTTAATGTAACCTCTCAAGAAGCAGCTTTGGAATAGTACTAATCTTTAGATACTTGTGAGGGAAGAAGCAAAGGGCACTTCAAATCATTTTAGAGTAATGTTTTTGCCACTGCATTTAAACTGTTGAATTCTACATTCCTATCTATTTTAAGTGTTTGCTGCTTGACTCACTGTATAAGCTGATCATTTCCTGCAATTAAAGCTTGAATTACTATTTAAGTTGATTTATGCCACTCCCAGGTTATTTCAGTGATTTCATTTTAGAAGGGTTAGATCTGCACTATAGTGGCAGTGGAGAGTAGCCTGGTCTCACTATGTGCTGAAAATCACTGAGGAAGCCTTAGAATGTGCTTATTGTGATTGGCTAGAGGGCTATTTTGCCTGTTAACTGGTTTTCTGAATCTGTATAAAGGTATATTTTTTGTGTGAGGCTTTGTATAATTCAGTGGTGGTTAGCAGTCCCTGTATTGAAACAGTCACTTAGAACTGAAATGTTACTGTAAAACTGCCTCTGAAATTTTGTACGTACTTAGTTGCACAAAGTGCATCTAGTTTGATCCATGTGTTTAGCCGTAGTCTTGATTCTTGCCCAAGCTAGCTAGCTGTAAACCCCTCATGTACCATCCCCTTGCAGCTCATGTAATATGGATCTCTATCTATGGATATGCACTTTTATACTATCTCTGCAGCCAGTTTGGTGGATATGGGCATCCTGAGAAAATGTAGCAATTGTCTCATCTTTACTGACAACCACCTAATTCTTAAGGAAACTGATATGGTACATGACAGATTTAGTTACACTATGACATGTTGGCAAATATTTCACATACAACCACTTACAATACCAAACAGATTGTCAGAAACATGCACACTACACCACCACACATAGTATCAACAAGACACATAGACACACATATGCTGAGTCTCTTAAATGCAGTCTTCCTCAACCCCCAAAGGCCTCTCACATGATGCACTTAAAATAAGTATCAGAAACCTCAAAAATCTAGTAAAGCAGCATCCACCGTGACACATACAAACACATCTCACAGTGTCTTAACTTCTACGCCCATAAGGCACATCACTACACAACCCACTATTTGGTTACAGGAGACTCCATTGTAAGACACATATATGTGCCACTCGGGTCTATATTAGAACATCGACTTTTTAAAATGTCGAATGTTCTAATATCGACCCCTATTCAGTGAACGCTGACAATATCTAACATGCAGAATAGCTAATTTTTTCCCAGGGAAAAAAATTTGCTGTTCCGCCACAAATACACACAACACAAACACACCAAACAAACAGCAATCCACACACATACACCTAAAATTCTACATCTAACCCTACACTAAACTGTACATACACCACTAGCTATCCACTTACCTTAACCCAAACTAACCCTAAGGTCTGTCACTATTGCACACTCACTTCACCTACCCCACACTAACCCTCACGTCCACACAATCGCACACTTACCTGACTCGCGCCCTAACCCTCACATCGACACAATTGCACACTTACCTGATCCTGACTCGTAATTTTCCACCACAGTGCTTAAAATAGTGAAGCCACAGGAATGGCCAACCAAATTCCTTCCCTAGGAAGAAATTCGGTTTTCTGCAGCTTCGCTATTTTCAGCATTTGCTAAATAGGGGTCGATATTAGGACATTCGAAGTTGTGAAACTTCAATGTTCTAATATAAACCCGTCCCACTCACTAGACTGAGTAAAGAGTGAGTAACAGTCAGTTACCTATCAGGGGTCAGTATTCACTAGATCATGCACTCACTCAGGTCATTGAACCACAAATACTAGAATGACTTAGTCATTATCCATGTGGGTGTTAACAACCTGAGACGTGCCTCCCTGGTCTGTATAAGAAGAGATATGATGGACCTCTTGGACTATGTGATCCCAGTCTGGTATGAGCCTACCAATGAGCAGCATTCTACTTGGTCCAAGGATGATACCAAAATATAAGAAGAAAATAACTAATAATTGGCTTAGTTATTAGTGCCATTCAAAGCAGAAACTATATTTGTCAGCCTGGGAGGATATGGTTGTCAGTACACACTGTGCTGCCAGTAATGGTTTTCACCTGTCCCCTCTAGGCTTTTGAATATTGGTTGAAAACTTATCCATAGCCTTAGTGCCATTTTTAGGCATTGCCAACCTGATAAACCTTCATACATAGCAAAACCAACCCAAGAAAATCTAAGTGTGTTACTGCTCAATGCCAGGAATCTATATAAGAAATTCTACTCCCTGCAAGCTCTCCTCACCCTGAAAAATGTAGACTTTGTGCAGTTCCTGAGACATGGTATAAAGCTGCTGAAAGTATTCCAGCATTGCAAGGCTACAATTCCTTCCACACATTTAACTAGCTACTGTACATGAAGGGAGAAAAGATGGAAGTGTCTCAATTTAGATAAAAAAACAAACATACCTCAAGGCTGCTCAAACAGTGTGATGTATTTGAGCTTTTCCATGTCCAAATTACCATAGACAAAGACCCATACCATACACTTTCAAGCTACAGGTCTTCCTCTGTGACCTAGGAAACGCATAAAATATACTTAAACATAGTGCAGACACCCTCCATTCAACCCAACATCATATTCATGGGCGACTTTGAATACCACACTATAAACTGGGAATCATCATGCAGATCCTGAGATTCCTGGACTTTGTAAACACAAACACCCTGAACCAGTTAGTCTGTAATCCATTTAGGGGTGCTAACATTCTGGACTTGGTCCTCACAAATATAGGAGAATGTTACATTCCCCCAGTGTAATGCCCTTATTGGTCAGATAAGACCATAAATTTGCCTCCTTTGACTAAAACCCGGGATCCCAGTTAACCCTAGAACTTTTAGGAATTATTCTAAAACAAACTTCCTACTATTAAATGACACCCTAGCAAAATTTCAAGCCTCCAAATCCTAATACCACTGTCTATGTTGAATTGTTCACAAAAATCCTATGCAATCATGTTAATGGTTGCATAGAGACAGGTCTATCTAACCAGAACAAGAGCAGAACAAGTCAAAAAGCAAGCCACACTGGTAAAAGTATAACAAAAAGAAGAAAGACATAGTAAAAATAAGAAAGTGCAATACCCAGCAAGGTAAAAAAAAAAAACTCTCTCATCAATCTAAACAAGCAACTCAGGAAGCAAATGAAGTCTACCAAAGCCAAATTTGAGGTAGAAATAGCCCCCTAGGCCACGGAAAATTACAATACATTCTTCAGCTATGATTGCAGCCTGAAAAGTAACACACAACAATGTGCTGAAGTAATTACAAATGAAGCCACCAATGCTAAGCTGGAAGATATAGCAAATCTACTGGTTGACAAATTTAGCTTCTATTTTAACCCCCCTAGATACCCCTCAGGAAATACCCTCAGCCATAACTCCACCTACTATCATTAGGGAACAGGCCCTTGATGCATTCTCCAAGGCCAAGAATACTGCAGCAATTCACCCTGATAGTATTACAGGATGCATCTTAGACAACATGAAATATGACCTAGCAGGACCAATAGAATCACTTTCTAACTGTAGCCTTCAGTTAGGCTTCATGTCAAGTGAATCTAGGACTGTAGCTGTTATCTCTCTGTACAAGGGCAGACCATCTATGGACTTGGGTAACTACAGACCCATAAGCCTGATTAGTATCACATGAAAAGCCATGGGAAGAATTATTTTGGAAATGTGAAACAATGGCATAGGATTTCTTCAGACAATAGATCCAATCCAGTTTGGTTACTTCAAGGGCAGATCATGCCTACACAACCTGGTGAACTTTTTTAAGAAGGTCACCAAACAATGGATGAGGACAAAGCAGTGCATACTGTCTTCCTTGACCTGGTCAAAAGCATTTGACACAACCCCACCTGGGAATTCTAGACAAAATCACAAAATTATATATACATCCATATGTCACCTACTGGGTAGCTAACTGACACGAAGTTAGGCTAGGGGAGTCTACTACTATAAAAATGCCAGCTACTATTGGAGTTCAAGTCTTGGCGCAGTGTTCCCTCATTTTTTGCATCTAATTCACTGAAGTCAAGATCAACATCAAAGGCCTCAAACTGACCAAGTTTGTAGATGATTATAAACTAGCTGCAGCCATAGAATCCCCCAAGGACACAAATACTCTCCAAGAAGGCCTGATACAGACCAGTAAATGGTATCACAGCCATGGTCTAAAACATAATGCCAAGAAATACATAATAGCATCATCTGGGAAGATGGCTGTTCCTGGAAACCACCACATTGAAAATACACCACCTAAGAGTAGACTCAGTGGTCAATGATTTAGAAAATGTGTAAAGTGTAACCCGATTTTTGACCAGCACATGTCATAGATAGTAAGGAAATCATTCTGTGTTGCACAACTTATAAGTAAGGGTGTGGTATCTAGGTCCAAGGATGTCATTGTTCTTCTGTACTTGGTTCTCATGAGATCACTGGGTACAAAGCCCTCTTCAGTATGTACTTGGCCAGGCATATGCAACAGTTGGAGGGTACACAGAGATTCCTCACAAAAAATAATACAGGGTGTAAACAACATGTCCTGTGCAGACCAGCTTAAAGCCCTATCTATGTAGTCAAGTCACCTACAGACTGCTGAAAGGAGATCTATGTTTGATCTATAATACATCCTTTGGTTCTGCTGTGATGGACTTATTGTACATCCACAAAACAAATAGCATCAGAAGTACCCAGTGTAGGGACCTAAACTTTATCTAAAGCATTAATAGGGCATGTTGCAGTGAAAAGTACATGTCTCAGAGAGTACCTCTTCTCTGGAAGATACTTCCCTTTCTTTTGAAGCAGAGTTCTTCATTAATCCAGTTCAAGTGAAAATTGGACCAGTAGATGGGGAATGAGAAATTTAACCCTGGACTGACACCTATGTCTCTATTAGACAGAGGCAGCCTGCAAATGCTTAGCCAACAATACATATATCCCTTAAAATAACCCTAATGTAGTAAAACTTGAAAGATACATTTGGGAAGCATGGTTAGGCTTAAAAAGGCTGCCTTGGGGTCCTTAGCCTAGTAATCACCTATGAATCTATACATTTTTCAAACAATAAGAAGTATGGGCAGTCTGAACTACTGGCCATTACTGACTGGATATAAACATCAGTGAGTTACTACAAAATTAAATTTTATGAGGGCCAGGCAAAATATGAGCCAAAATTAGAGATACGCAGCAAAATCAGAAACAGCTTACAGGTAAAACTATGCCCTCTGCAGAGCTCCTCCCACCATTACCCAAGTGAACTGCAGGCACTTATTAGATCCACACATACATTTTTCAAACAATAAAATTTAACTTTTATGACAGACAGGCAGAAATATGAGCCAAGATCAAGGATGTATTGCAGAGCTTGATGCCTTTTTTAAAGGCCATGGAGTGGTAGAGCACTTGTCTGTTACTGGTCTCTTGTGACCACAATAATCTCCAGAAACCTCTCTCTCATTGGCACTTCAAGAGACTCACTTTTAGGAGATAAAATCTTACCACTCCAGCATATGCAGAACAGCTGAGAGGAATGCTGCTTGGTTAAGTGACTTGCTCACAGTTAAACAGGGAAATTAAGGTGGAATGAATCTAACCCTATATCCTGTGTAGAGAAAGTAACTCAAAGCTTTAGTTCCCTGCTTTAACTGTCAAAAAACAGTTGTGCAGGAAAGCAGATGATGATTTGATGAAGACGACTTGGGACAGGCAGGGAAAAGGCAAAAAAAATGAGGACTGAGATGTTTGGATTGCATGAGAGCAGATCTGTGGCAGTCAGCCATGACTGACGAAGATGGTCGGACAGCAGCAGCAGTGAAGTGAGAGACAGAGTGTCAGTTGATGTGGTACCCCAACCCCATGCAGAAAAATATGGGAAAAAGGGAGTTGATGATGGTGATGATGAAGGTGATGATGAATTCATTGGGATATTTTTCCTTGCTTCACTGCCTCTTTCAGCTTCATTTTTTTCAGCACCATCTAATGTAGCATTTCCTTTACACAGAGCTTTGCAGAAGTCCTTAAGGTGTTGCACATTTGCAACACTGTTGATCTAAAAATTCATTTACTGTGGAGCAATAGATCAAGTTTGTATTTTTCTGTGATACCAATGAGAGAAAAGTAATGCAGGGTTATATCTCTTGTTTTGTTATGGCTCCCTATTGAAATGTCATAACTCACAATACCCAATCCCAACATGCAGGAAAAAAATTGCCAAAAATGTGGAAGAGCAAATACTGAACATTGTTCTTCTAGTATAATGTTTTTTCAGGGGGACAAGCACACCTGTACCCACCGATGGTGGGGGCATCTACTCTACATCCTCAAACTTATAAATAGCAACTCTGAGGGAATATTTCAGGAAACGGACATCATGTTCTTAGTATACAAGTCCAGATGGTACTTGAAAGGAAGCATTTATGACAAAGGAATGTTGTTGTTGTTTGTCTTTCGGCTTTTTCCCGGTATGGGGTCGCCACAGCGGAACTCTGGTCAGCTAATGATTGGCAGTAGAATTTTTTACGAAACGCCGAGGTGCCAGCTCGATGCCCAACCTTCAAAGAAGGCACACGCATTTACACATGCATGTCTTTCGAACACTACCCAACCTCGGGGAGGACATGCAGACTCCACACAGAAGGAATAGGAGGGAATAAAAATAAGTAGTTGTAATGAGCCCCCTTATCTTTTTTGTGTTCTCATGGGTTTCTTCCCACTTTCCAATGAAATTAGTAAGGTTACTCAGGTGTGTGTGTGTGTGTGTCTGTGTGTGTGTGTGTGTCTGTGTGTGTGCATGTGCATGTGTGTCTGTGTGTGTGTGTGTGTGTGTGTGTGTGTGTGTGTATGTGTCTGTGTGTGTGTGTGTGTGTGTGTGTGTGTGTGTGTCTGTGTGTGTGTCTGTGTGTGTCTGTGTGTGTGTGTGTGTGTGTGTGTGTGTGTGTGTGTGTGTGTGTGTGTGTCTGTGTGTCTCTGTGTGTGTGTGTGTGAGTCTGTGTGTGTGAGAGTGTGTGTGTGTGTGTGTGTGTGTGTGTGTGTGTCTGTGTGTGTGTGTGTGTGTGTGTGTGTGTGTCTGTGTGCGTGTCTGTGCGTGTGTGTGTGCGTGTGTCTGTGTGCATGTGTGTCTGTGTGTGTGCGTGTGTCTGTGTGCATGTGTGTGTGCGTATGTGTGTGTGTTCTGATATGGAAGAATGACATGCCACCTTACGTCCGCTCCAACCTCCCCTTTGCCTGTGAAAACTCCACAAGTAACAGTGGATGTCCACAGGTTCACTCTAGAAGTCAGATGCACCCTGCAAGAGAGAGTGAGAGAGTATAACCCCTGTGATGTCTGTAATGTGCTTCCCTCCCTTTTTACATACATATTTAAAACAATGATGGATCCTGATTTGTTAAAGCCCTTTAGGTCTGAATTTTATTGTAAGACACTGTCCTAGCAGAAATGAGTTTTATATAAGAAATACATTTCATTAAAAAATGCACATTTTTTTTGTAATGCAATAAACCACTTGGAAAATTTCCTAGCAAAATAAAACAATCCATACTGAGAAGTATTAACCAAGCTTTGGACTCCACCTAACTTGACTTTGGTCATTGTCAGTATATATTACCCATTTGCACTCATGCATCACTACTCAGGTTCCATTCTATAGCTGAAAGGAATAGCTACTGCCAAGTATTCAAATGAACTAATGAGGAAATGTAACTAGATGTTAAGTTTATATCGATGGAAATCACATAACATGAGGAGAAGTAATACCTGATAATGAAGGAGACCTAAAACAGAAGCTGAAAAGTAATAAACTTTTAAAGAAAAAAAAAAGGAAATCACGTGAACAAAAAAAGAAGGGTGTCCTCCACATTGAAGAAAGTTATAAATGTGATTCCTTCATAAATAATTGATGCTGTGACTGTCTTATAGGCATTATTTTAAAGCTATTTTTAGGTAATGAACAAATTTTGCCACATCATATTTAAAACTGAATTAGACTTCTGAGGCTTCACCTTTATAAAGCATAAACATGCCAATAGACATATTGAAATAAACATTAAGACATACAGAATTTTAAACTCAGAGTGCAGAACCTGAAACCCTACCACCCATTTACCATCCCCTCTACAGAGTACAATAAAAGGGAGAGGGGCTTTGGATGTCGGCTAAGCCTTAGAATTATGTTTTTAACATATTTATGACCTTATTGTGTGATATGAAAAAAATCTTACTTCACTAGACATAATTACAGTGTTGGTCAAATTAATAGAAATCAATGTTTTTATTGTTGTTTTGCCATACAGCTCAATACGAGTATATGAAATGACAAACAATATAATATACATTATATGAGAAAATGTTCTAATACAATGTTCTAATAATTTGTGGATGACTCTTTGGCCATTATCAAGGATTTAACTTGTTGAGGCATAGAACGAACAGGTTCTTGACAATGTTCAGTCATAGAAGCATTGTGCACCCAAGCTGAAATGAGTTCTTCAATCAGTTGCTGATTGTTTGTTATGGTCTTTTTCTTCATCTCTGACTTCAGAATAGCCCACAAGTTATTTACTGGATTCATATCTGGGCTACTAGCCAGCCATAGTAACACCTCAATACCATGGACCTCAAGGAAACTTGTCACTTTCACTTATCGACCTTTGTGATACGGGGCACCATCATGCATGAAGTCCCCTGTCCTGGTAAATCTCTTCTTCTTTGCCCATTCACACAGCTGAGGAAGCAGACATTGCTGTAGTACATTTCTTTACTGTTCCTGCTTCATGTTTCCCTGCACAATGCTCAGCCAAGCTTGTTCCAAAGATGATCATAACACTCCACAACATCACTTGAGTGGGGTGCTTGATGCCCTGAATGATACAATTGCCCCTCAGCTTCTCTCCAGATTGTCATATGACATACTGCTGATCCAAGCACTGTATTATGCGCTTGTCACTGAAAACAACCCATTCCCAATCTTCTCCTGACCAGTTTTGAAACTCTTTCACCCAGCACAGTCTTCTTGCCTTCATTTGGTTGGACAATTTCTGTTTCTTCAGAGATCTGCAAGCTTGAAGCCCAGCATCCAGAAGTCTTCGTTGAGCAGTTCTGGAACTCACTGTAACACCTTGTTGTTCCAGCATGCCCTGCAGCTGTCTACTGGATGCCTTGCAATTCTTACAGCATTCTCTGATCAGATATGAATCATCCTGAGGAGTTGAGGACATTTTGTGACCACAACTGCCAGAACATCTGGGCAAAAACCCTTCACCATTCAGTTTCTTCCAAATTTGGTTGAGATTGACGGCTGACTAACTCTGACCTTCTTGCTAATTTCTGATCCAGGAGCACCTTTTTTTGAGCATAATCTCCACTTTTGCATGCTTCCATGGTGTTAATTCAGCCAATTTATCTATTTTTAAGATTATGGAGCTGCATCATTATTATGTTATTTCTCTTTAAGTAGGTAAGGAACATGTAGTAATTTCATGCTAAACAGCTTTTTCTTAAAGAATTGGCAAACTGAAATGATTTTATGAATTTCTGAAAAAGCCAAACTGAAAATCACTAAAGAAACTAAGAAATTTAAATTATTTTAGATATTTCTATTAATTGGGCCGACACTGTACATTTCCGTAAAATATATTGCGAGCTTGACTTGACCCAAAACACATTGTTGTCTTCTAACAAAGCTATGTATGGAATATTTGATAATTTATCACATGTGATCTAAACACTAGGGTTCAGGGTTGGCCTGTGGTTACTTGTCTGTATAATGGTTGCTTGCTCTACCTAAGTCTGCATGTACTTACACCAGATAACCCGTTTTCCTATCGCTTTCTAATTGCTTGCTGACAACATGGCTACTCTTAACTACCCATATGCATTGTGTTTACTCTTGTTCTTATGGCCTGTATCATTACTGAAGGCTCCATGAAATATCAGTTTGCCAACATGATTAACAAATAATGAAACTGTTCAGTGTAACAGCTTATAAATGTATTATTCCTTGCTGTACACAGCAGCATACGTGGAAGCTCTGACAAAGCATTGCACTCCCCTCCCCTCGTGGATTTTGATAGGTTGTACTTGGGAAGTTATTAAATTCCAAAACAGGGGTGTAGCAAGCAAATTCCATTTTGTATTCACAAGTTACTTAAGTTGCGTTAGACACACATCACTCAAAATGCTGTTCTCCCCAAGCATTTAATAAAAGTAAGTAATATTTTCAGCTGTTCCCGCTAATACTATTAAAAATATTGTTTTTAGATTTTCAATATTGTACCTGTTGTTAAAGGCATTCATTTAGACATTTGCAGACATAATGTGACCAGGAAAAAAAAAAACTATGTTGATATGATGCTCAGAAAAAATGTCCTCAGTAAAGTATAAGATTATGCCCGGCTACACCCATACTCCAAAACCCATGTTAAACTAATCTGGGAAGATGAAGTCCCAGTACTATTACTACCATGCAGTAAGTGGACATAATATGTACGAAAAGTCTTGGGGTGCTTGTTTCTAATCTTGGCTGACTCAGTTCTAAACAAAGGATTCCTGAAACAGTGGGTAACTTGTCTGTGTTTGCTGCATTATTCACTATTGATCAAAACTGGGCTTATACTTCGAATTATGGATTACATCATGGCAGTCTGGTTTCCTGCTCCCTAAGGTATCTGTTCACATTTTCTAGGTGCAGCAAACTTTCAATTTGTTATATTAAGCATCAGGTGATGTGGGGCTGTGACAAGGGTGGGGCAGTGTTGTGGAGGCAAAACTCCCCACATAACAAAGATTTTATTCTTGTGAACAGACAGAACACAATGAAGTACTCTAAATATGAAGGTAAAACATTTGATCAAAACAGTGATATTAGTTCCATTAAATGTGAAAGCATGAGATTGGGGTATGTTTACCAGCTTTACAATGGCTGCATCCTGACATGTAGCTGAAGAATTCCCCCACCTATATAAATCCTGATCCCACATATATAAATTCTGATCCCACATATATAAAGCCTGTTGTGCTTTAATACACTTTTGTGATGGCTCAGTTTTATTAACTGTTAATACTAGACTAATGTACTCTTAGCTGTTTGGAGCATATCCTTATTTTAATCCATTCAGTAATCTGTTTCAAAGTTTATATAAGTCTATATTCCAAACTGCCCATTCTAAGAGTGGGTGAGTAAATAAATGATACAGAGGCTAAATACAGAAATGAATGCACAGGCAAAATAAATGTACACCTTTTACTGCTTCATCAAAATGAAAAGCAATATTTCGTGATGAGAAAACAAAAGTCTCAGTCTGCATTATTTCCAAATACTGCATCAGTGTGGAACAACTTCAGTGACAAGTGACTTTCCTGTTCCCTTTCTTGAAAAAAAAAACAGCTCAAGGCATTGATACTCAGCTGTAATGAACTGTTTGTCTAACGTGGAAGATTAACTGAGAATCAATATGCTTGAATCAGACCAAAGATTCAGCAATTATAAATATGCCTAGAATGGCTGAGAGGAGAATCAGCCACATCATAATATCCTTACCGAGCTTTCAGCTGGTGTATTGATTCTCGAAATGGATGACTGCCGCAGACAGGCAATTGACAGAAAAGAGTATGAGACAGCAGTTGCTGAAAATAGAAAGTTTCAGTTTCCTGGTGTGTTTTTAAGTGTGTGTGTGTGTGTGTGTGTGTCTGCAAACATGCGCACTTGGGCATGCCAGTGTGTGGGTACCTGTCAGATAGATACATACAGATGGGTATTTTTTATGTTTGTTATTGCATAGTACATGTGAAGCTGCATGGTCAGTCGGCCTGTACTTGGACACAGTACAGTCATTTTATGAAAAATGCAAGGATTGCAAAACAATTTAGAAGAACCACTGGGGCTGACAAAGTTCTCTGTGTTCATTTTAGTCAGTAAAATAAAATTCCCATGAGTTATATTTTGTTGACTTTTGTATACTGAATAAACTGTTCAAGCAAAAAATAAACACACATTTTTGCATCTGGGTAAGCTCTTCTGTACCCTCGGGTGAGGGAACTTTGGCCCCATACCCCTTACTTAAATATATTAATTACACAGTCACACAATTGTGAGAATAACTGAAGTATGTGAGTAACAATACACAGTTGTTCTATATAAATAATGATTCTGCTGTGCCTAAGAAAATAAACATCATTTGACAAAACACATCACTTTTTTGCCATAAGCTCTGCTTCATGTCCCTGCCATCTAGTTGAGTAATTTTCTGGCAAAATAAAACAATCCTTATTGAGAAGTATTATCCAAGATTTGGACTCTACCTAATTTGACTTAGGTTACTGTCACTGTGTAATACCCATTTCAACCCATGCATGGACACAGTCTGCATCTCTAGGGCAAGGGTCAACAAGGAAGGGCCACCGTAAAGACAGTTATTGGGTATGTTATGTCTATTTCAGCTTTTTGGCTTAACGTCCCCATGCACACTAGGCTGGCATGAGCAAAGTGGTAATGCAATGGGCTGACAACAAAGGACATTCATAAGGGATGCTTCTTTCTTGGAACTCCACTTACCACAAGGGATGTTTTCTTCTTGCAGCTCAATTCACCAACTTCAAGAACAAAAGGTGGTTTACTCAGTCTCTACCAGGAAAATTACAACTGCCAGTGTGCCACATCCCCCTCAGTGTATACACAAGCATCTCCACTCCTAGCAGAGTCAAGAAGATGACTTCAAAGTCTCCATTTCACTCCTCTCCCTCCCTGACTCCTTCAGGGCTGAGTGACTATTGAAATACTGGCTTAGTAGGTCAATTCCATGTCCCCATCCAATTGCACGATGGAGCTAGGTGACAAAATAATTGCTTTCAGGAAATATATCCGACAAAGACACAGGTAATAAAACACTTATTGAATGAGTGCAGAGAAAGCAAGTTCTTCCACTGACTACTTCCTGTATAACAGCAAGGCTGTGAAATTATGACATGATGGAGTGCAGGGGACATCAGCCACATACAATAATTATTAACTATAGCCTCTGCTAGACTGGGCAGTGTATGTTTGCCACTTGATTTTCAATTTGTAAATGCATGGTGTGTTTTTGACTGTGTATGTGTGCCTATATGCAGACATGTGCATGTCTGCTTGGCTCTTACAAGGGTTTACAGTTGGATAACATGCAAAGATGCAACAGTCAGTAATTTAGCTCTCAATGCTTACCAACAGAATTTGTAACAAAGTAAAAAATAAGTAAGGAAAAGGCCCCAAATTAGGGGACACATTTTAAATGTTGGCAATGTTATCTTAGAAATTCTCAAAATGATTTCCAATTTTAGGAGAAATGGAACAAAACTTTGAGAAACATCAGGGGATTACAAAATAGGGACAGTTGAGAGGTCGCTTGTAACCCATATGAGCTGTGCATTTAGTTATACTTAAATGGTATATGTAATGGTATTGATGCTTTACATCTATGTGGTGTAATGTGGAGTTTGTGTTTGCTGTTTGTGTGTGTGTGTGTGTGTGTGTGTGTGTTTGTGTATAGCTGGAATCATATTTTTTTTGTTTTTAATTAGTGGCTTTACTAAATCTCAGAGAAGACTAACTAGGTGAATTACATGAATGCAAAGGGAGAAGCCCGAAGTACCACAAATGTGATGACAAGCCTTCACGAAATTAAAGTTTGTGACTATTAGGGCAGCGGGTATTCCACTAAAGCCATAAGCCATGAGTGGACAATGTCAGTAGATATCCATCAGAGGGTTGGATGTGCTGCATGAAACAAAACATCACCCAATGGGTTATAGACTCAGAATGAGCAGTGATACTCACGGCAACCCCAATAACAAACCTCTGTGTGGGAATGAAGTATGCAGCATAAGTGGTGTGCCGGTGAGCATGTAACGAGCTATAAACTTGTTGCAAATCATTTGCAGTAATGTCATGTCATCTGTAGACGTTATTGCAAATGATTTGGCAAAGGGCATCAAAAGGAGCAATGAAAAGGACACCCCACAAGTAGCTGTCAATACTACAAAAAAACAAACATGCACAACACCAACAGGGAAAAGAACAGAACCAAGCTGTAGCCACAGGAACACAACATTTATTTAAAAGCAAGATTAAGCGCTTTCATCTGAATATAACCAAGACTTATTCAGAATCCCCGGATGGTATCCCTGTTGCTGTCATGCATTTTTGGATTTTGTGTCTCCTGTGTGGTTCGTGGTTTTGAACATGTCTGAATACTACAAAAAGCCTGAGGAAATGACAGGGGTAAATAGAAGATGTAAATTATTGTATGTATCAGCATGTCCCTGTTACCAGTGGCATTCTACCAGAAAAATAAACACAGATCCTTTAATACAGTGAAAGCACAATATGCACAGATGTTGAAGATTTCAAAACCCAGTGCTCTGGATTGGAATGTGCACAGGTTAACTGAATATAAGTGATGTCATACTAAAATAGTGCAGTGACAAATGTTGTACAGCAGTGCGGACGATCACAACAGTGCAGTAAGATCCAAACATATGTGGACAAGGATGCATCCAAGGCCATCTGTCCCAAGTCTGTGCACATGAATTTTTAGAGGTGTATGTTGATGGTTGCCAACTGCACCCACTGCAGCATACATACACACACACACACACACACACACACACACACACACACACACACACACACACACACAGTAACGAGACCGCTGCAGGTCATGGTGCACACTAAGATGGTGTGCCACAACACACATACTGTACAACAGCCATCTCAGTGCTTGACACCACAATGGTTTTCAGTGTGATATTTTGATGCTGCTACTTACTCTGTCTGGAAACTGGCACTGTCCTATAACATTCAGGCTCATGTAAAATTGATATCCTGCCCTATTCTCCACAGAGGACACAAATGAGCTATTGTAGACAAAGGTAGTCTGTACTCAGCCTCCTGTGCCAAACCTGCACACTATTTTATGTACATGGTAGCTCCACCTTGGCTAAGTTATGCATCGACCAGAATGTTGGTGGAAACAGGGGTGGCAAATGTCATTGCTTGTTAACATATGTCATGTGATCTTAGATGCCCAAGTATGCATGTGCTAACTTCTCACAGGGAGTACACAATAAGCCACATTGTATGCCACCATCTCAAAATCCATGATGGTATATATGAGCTACATTGTATACCACCTTCTCAAAACCCATGATGATATATATACTCTGCCTGCAATTATATCCCCTCATCCCATGTCATGTTTGCAAGACAGGTTAATATGCCTTCATACATGTCCTGGGACTTAGAAGACATCATCAAACATACCAGGGGTGCACACATTTTGGGCTCACTGCTGCCAGCACACCAATGAATTGTGTACAGCTGCTGGCATACTACTGTTTAGCAGGATCTATGCCATAAGTCATCCATACCTGTGACATGGGCAAGTCATGCATGTTCATGTTAGTGGTAAATATGACATAATTTGACTTTTCATCATCAAGGAAAATGCTTCACATGGTGAATGTTCCATGCTGTTGGGGGATATCTTCAATTGTTGAACTCCACAGGGAGCATAGTGTCTGCCTTGGCACAGGACACAGTTTCCAGTGACTTCTCTCCATCTGCTGCATAGACAGTTGCTTCAGTAGCAGCAGATTCTTCTCCAAGCTTCTTTGTGTGAGGCATCACAGTATGATCAACTCCAATATGCCACTGGATGTGTTGGCTTCATCTCAAAGATGTGAAACAGGACTTTGCCTTCTGTACTTCTCCAGTATTTGGTGGAGGGTGCTGGCTGGTGTTTTTCTTCAGCTCAGTGATCTGTGTGATGGCATGCCTTATATGTAGATATATCATTCAAATGGCATCACCAGTAGGACTTATTATTGTAATAGTGAGTACGGCAATAGTAGTATCCCACAATTTAGAAACATTTGGTTTAATTTTTACAGTTTTGGAAACACCATTGATGGTGAATGCAGTTGCAAAACCACACAGGGAAACCATACTTAGCACATGCTTTGTCTGACTTTTTTCATGTATTTGGTAAAAGAGACTTTATGTGAACTTTATAGCTGTATGCTCTATGCATTGTGCGTGTGTGTATGAGTGAGTGTGTGTGTGTGTGTGTGTGTGTGTGTGTGTGTGTGCGTGTGCGTGTGTGTGTGTGTGTGTAGTTGACTAATGTTTAAATGTATATACTGCCAAGTCTTTTCTTTCATGCAGAGCACTCTGTGATCTTAAAAGATCATACCTTACCCATTCATACAAGATCTCTGTATTTACTTACAATGGGAATACTCAGAAATGCTGTTTGCTTTTAGAATCTCAGGACAGATTGAAACTTTCTTCCAGAGACACACAAGGGCAGGGGTGGACTGGGACAAGAATTAGACTCTGGCACCATCAGAACCACCGGCCCATTTTCACCTTCTACTATCTGGTTGATCCTGCCAGTCTACAGGCCCAGGATCTCAGAAAGATAATTTATATAGGAGACTGCACCAAGATTTAACAAGTATCTGGTTGATCCTGCCAGGAAATAATTAAACAGAAATTATCTGGGCGACCCTGCCAGGAAAAAATAAATAAATACAGAAAGTATCTAGATGACCCTGAGAGGAAAAAAAACTGCAGAAAGCATCTGGTTGGCCCTGACAGGAAAAAAAAAAAATACAGAAAGTATCTGGTTGAACCAGCCAAGAAAAAAATCCAAATTATCTGGTTGGCCCTGCCAGGAAAAAAATACTGAGAACTTACCTTAAAGTTTACACAGTAATCCATTCAGATTGCTGATGTTCTCTTCTTGGGTCACTTATTTTTCTACTCTCTCTCGCTCTCTCCCTTGGAACTAAAGCACTGGAAGAGAACTTGAGAGTAACAGGACTAGTCAGCAGTCACAGCATGCTCGTACTCAAATTACATGACAGGCTGCTGACTTCATAGTCCAATCAGCATCCTATTTCCTAGAGGTTAAAACCGCAATGACTTCTGGGCATTGTCAATGATGCCTGCAGTCTTCCCAATCTGGGCTGTTTTTTAAACTGTCTGGAGACAAAAGATAGATTTTTTTACACATACAATTTTGAAGAGTACCGGACCACTGTCTCATTTTAGCACCAGCCCTTCTGGCATTTTCTAGAACTGTCAGATGCCCAGTCTGCCCCTTGAGTCAAGGGCTTGTGATTGTGGTTTTTTTTTTCTCTTTTTAACATACAGTAAAATTACATACAAAAAGCCAAGTAATGTCTTAAAACAAAACGAATCATAAAAAGTTTAACAGCCAAAGAAGAGGAATATACACAATCAGTACTGTGCCTTCAACATTAAAATGATGAATATTTTAAATACAGAGTAATAAACTTCCTTTTTAAGCTGCAAAGCAGAAATTCCATGACCCCAGTGGGAAGAATAGAACAACATAACTACAAATACCCTGCTATAAGGTTTTTTTCCTCAAACAAAACATTACAATGTGATGGGTGGTAAGTAAAAGGTAGTGATAGACAAGTTCAAGTACCTAAGGAAATTATCACAGGTTTTATCAAAATGCAATAAGGTGTGCACTCAGGAGATGGAAAGGTATAAAAACACCACAGAAGAGAAATACAGTTATTCTGTTTTTATTTTATTTTATTTATTTTTCTTTCTTTCGTTTTGTAATTACACAAGGATTATGCCTGAAGATTCATAACTGACTTCAACACTCCCATTAATCTGTAGTAAAAGGGCGCAAACTCCATGATGCAAAGATTTCCTTTTCAGAAACACACTACATGCATAGACTAAACACCGCATTTTCAGTAAATTTGCACATTTCTTAATCACTGTTAACTACATGAGTGTAAATCAACACTTTCCTGCAGTAGTTTTCAGTGGAGAACACATATTATTATTCTCCCACACAGACACATAAAAAAATACACACACACACAAACCCCATTCCCTATACCTATCTCTGTTGTCAGAATGCCCATAATGTCTGCTTTCTCTCTGCTCTGGTAGTTAATGGATGATTATAGTTGGACCTTACTGCTAGCCATTTGATTATTACATTTCATATCCTTTGGTAAATGCATACTAGTGCAAAAGCTGTTATTTTAGTAGTTTTCAATGTTTGGAGGAGGAATACTTAAAATCCCTCCATGATTTCAACCCATTATTTATACTGGCCTTTGTTCTGGTGCCTTGCTCTACAAGACTGAAAGCTATATTCAACATTCCCTGCAAAGGAAACCACGATATGATGTATGCTCACATGGAGTCTGAAGGATTATGTTGATAAATTGCATGCTAGCTATGAGTGTGTTTCAGAAGTTTTGAGATTAGTTAACATGAATATAGAGGATTATGATTGGGGTACTGATCATAACCCTCTTTTTATGTGTTTGAGGCGAGGATGCCAAGAAATTCACCTTGAGAGTAACGCTTGAGAGGTGAATGTTGGCATCCATGTTGAGAACACACAATACAGGGTTATGATCTGAGATCCAATCATAAGTCTTTGCAGTGCATGGAGCTTAATCTGCTTCATGTACTGTTAGTTAAAATGAAAAAAAGAGCTAAGTGTTTTACTGGCTTTGAAATCTGTAAAACGTTTAGCGAATGCTGTCAGAAAGGCAGTGCATGATGCACTCCGTTACAATTACCTTTCATGCTTCTTTACTGGTAGATTTTTGTAGAACGTCCAGATTAATGCTTCATATTGTTGGTCCATTTCTCATAAAATCTGTGTTTTTTGAACAAACCACTGAGGCTTTAAGTCACTAAATAGTGACATACATTTGAGTTTCAAAGTTCGTATCCTTCAGATTATGCAGGCGAATGCAGCCTATTATTGTAACAACTATCTAAGTTTTACAGAAAGTTAAGGACAAGTTAAGGGAATGGACGGCAGGCAGAAACAACTGCTTTGTTCTGTTGTTTGCTAGTCATTATGGGCAGATTTTACTGCTGAGCTCTAGACCCAACCTTGACAAAATAAGCGGGGGAACGGGGGGCTTAACAATTGATAAGGTCGGGTTGCACACCACTTTGGCGCTAAAATGGTTTGTCTTTTAATGAATATGAGAGAGTAATCACCATGTTTCATGCACTACACAGAAGGCTATGAACAGTTCATCAACGTTAACCATGTTATTATGTGTTCGAGATATGCAGTATGTAACACAGACCCTTATGTTTACAGTCATCTTCCATGCCTCTCAACTGTCTAGATTTTCACCGGATGTCCAGATTTTTGCCTCATATATTGGGTGTATTTCTCATAAAGTTTGCGGTTTTCAGACACGTTACTAAAGAGTGAAGACACAAAATAATGGCATACATTTAGGCTTCAGACTTTGTGTCCTTCAAAAAATCAAGCGAACAGCATCCTGTTATTCTAGTGGTGCAGTGGTTAGCATTGTCAGAGGATCCCGGTTCGATTCTCGGCAGGGGTACCTTTTGTGTGGAGTCTGCATGTCCTCCCTGCATTCGCATGGGTTTCCTCTGGGTGCTCTGGTTTCCTCCCACATTCCAAATACATTTGTCTGGAGTGTTTCTCCTCGGGCCACCACTGAAATTGGGCTCTGTCCCAGTCAAACTTTCCTGGTAAACAAATGTTAAATAAAACTATATAAATAAATAAACTTTCTAAGTTTAAAACAGGAAATCAGTGAGATGTTACCTATGGACAGCAGGCAGAAACAAATATTTTATTCTGCTGCTTCATTTGTACTTGCAGAATTTGCTGCTTAGTGTGGGACCATAAGTCAACAACTTTAGTAGGGGCTGCTTAAAAATTGTTAAGGTTGGATCTTGCTCCACTTTAGTGCTTAACTGATCTTTTTCCAAATACTGGGGCATAATCAGCACGCTCCATGAACAAAACAAGTTTCATGTCACTTAAATTGAACTAAAGACAATGACAATACTGAATGAAAAGGAAAATCCTACTACTTTATGTCATTTAGGAAACAAAAATACTGAAAGTGAAATCTGCATCAGTAAGATGAAGATTGTTTTGAAGTTCTGGTTTAAGCTTTTAGTGCTACGTTATTAACTTGTGGCTAATACTGCAGGCATTAGGCATGGATTGTCTTGAATCAGACTTCACATAAATAAATGGTTACTGGTGGCACTGATTCTCACAGAACATTTCAAGTTAAGGGAATCAAATAATTTGGAAATACAAAATATGAATATATATATATATATATATATATATATATATGTATAGAGAGAGAGAGATTGAGAGAGACGGTACTTTTCCATCAAAATGTAGCAAAATGTGTTATGAGTTGACTTAAAAGCAAGTATGGATGAAGTTTAAGAAAGGACATGCTATAACACAGGAACAGAGCACTTTAAGGTTGAGGGTAGAACACAGATAAGCATTTTTCTACAGAGAAGAATTGGTTATTTTATACTCTCTTCCAGCTGCTGCTTTCCATTCTGCTTACACATTCATCAGGACGACAAAAAAGGGATTCTGTGTTGTCATTTCTCTAAGAACTTACTACAGTTTGTAATGGTCCACATAGTCAAAGGCTTTTGGAGTGGTTAATAAGGTAGGAGTAAATAAAGTTCCAGAACTCCCTTGCTTTAACAATTATCCTGTGAATTTTGGTAATTAGATGTTTGGTACCTCTTCCCTTTCTAAAATTATTTTGTATCTCTGGCAGCTCTTGTCATATATTGCTGGACCTAGCTTACAGGACCTTTAGCATTACTTTGCTAACATGAGAAACAGCTGTAGTAGTTTAATAATTTGAGCACCTTTTAATACTGAACATTTTTGGTGCTGGAATTTTAATTAACATTTTCTAGTCCAATGGACACTGCTGTGCTTTCACAATGTGCTGGAAAATTCCAAGCAACACTGTAATTTTGCTGGATTTTTAACAACTCAGTTCTGGATACAGATCAGAGTACATGCCATTGTATGTGTTAGCGATGTTAGGGTTGATCTTATACATTTCCGTATGATCTTGACACTTCTTTTTTGGGTAATTTTGGCTCCCAACAGCTGACAATCAGTTTGTTCACTGGGCCTACCAAGCCTCTTTTAACCTCCTTCAGTTTTATCCCAGTCCAGGACTGTAGCCAGCAAGGAAACTGAAGATCCAGGGACAATGTCACACTGCTGCCAGGATTTTTTTTTTTCTTTTATGTTCGAAATCTCCACACCTTGTGCATACTCATATCATTGTTGGATGGAAATCCAGTGGGGAATGCAGACGTACTGTCCAGTATCTGCAGCAAATCAATCACATCCCTTGCCTCCCTAGGTCTAAGCCACCCATGCACATCTAGAGAGTCCAATGAGGATCTACTATGAGATGTTTCTGCGTACATATCCTACCCCCACCCCCCCAGGATAGGCACACCCATCCGTCTGAGCCAGTATATGAATCTTCTGGGTCCCTAACTCAACCCAGGTTCCTCAAACATTAGTAAAGGCTTTATCCCTCTATACTACAATGCTGCTTTGACACTTCTTCTTAATATCTTCTGCTAGTTCACCCTATCTTTGCCCTTTAATATGTTCATTTTTGTCTGGTGATTTCCCTTAATATTACATATTATTTTGAACAGGGCTCCTGTCTCCTTTCCAGTTTTTTTCACTGCTCCTTAAAATACACCTTTTTTTCTCATCTCACTATTCTCTGAAAATTTTGTCCAGACTGACATTTTTCCATTTCTCCACTGATTTTTTTTTTGTCTCCTCCTTTTGTAGGCCACTTCTAAAGCCACCACAGACAGCAATTTTGCATTTTTAAGTGTCTTTCTAGTTGGAATATTTAGTTTAACACCTCCTGGATAATAATATGAATTTTAGCCTATAATTCTTCATGCACTAGTCCATTACAGCTGCTCTTTACCTCCACTATATATTTATCTGAAATATGGCTGAGCTTGTATTTACCAGGTCTGGAGGCTTTTCATGTTTTCTTTAATTTGTTGCTAAAACTGTGATTAACAATGATCTGAACCAAAGTCAGCTCCAGGTCATGCTTTTATTAATTCTGTAGGCGTCTTTCATTTCTGACTGCAAAGCACATAGTTAGTCTGATGTTGGTATTGACCATCTGGGGACATCGATGTATAAATCTGTCTATTAGGATGCTGAAAAGATGTTTGCTATGATCAGTGAATTAACTTTTTCGAATTCTAGTCTATGCCCTGCTTTGGTTACTTCAAGACCAAACCTGACCATTATTCCAGCTGTAATGTGAACTTTAGTATTCTATACACATACAGTGAATGCAATATCTTTTTGGGCATTATTTCTAAAAGTTGCTACAGATCCTCATAAAACTGTTTGACTTTCCCTTCTTCAGCAGTCGTAGTTGGTGTGTGACATTTAATTACTGTAATGCACAATGTCTTGCCTGAGATCCTTCTATTACTTTTGGGGTTGTAATTGAGCACTATTTTTGATATCTTTTTATTGATGGCTTGTTGTAAATGGATACTGAATTTTAGATGGTTGTCTATAGTGTAACCTAATAGTTTTGTGTGAGCAATGGGTTCAATCAATGTTCTATTGGCCAAGGTGATAGAAAATTTGTTCTATAATGAGTAAACTTCTGCAAAAACTTAAATTCACTACCCTTGCTGCTGATAACCCTTCCATGGCTGCAAACTACCAGGACAATTCTATTTCAGTCTTAATAAAAAATCTTAGTAAAGTAAATGGATCAAGTCAAGAAAATCCCAGCATCTGGAAAAAATCTCTAATATTCCTTCCACACAAAGTTGGGGACCAAGCTGAATACAATTTCTGCCCTGTACCCATTCTTTCTCGTTTGTCTAAAATATTTGAAAATGTATCCAGTTTCAACTCCTTAAGCACCCATTAGACAATAACTTCCTTTCAACTGCCCAGCATAGCTTCACATCACACCAAAACACAATTACAACAATTTTCAGTTTCACTGTCTACATTAATGGTCACAGGGAGACTGAAAACTTCTTCACCTCTCTGTTTATGGATCTGTCAAAAGCATCTGGCATTCTGTCCCACCAGACCCTTCTTCTCCACTTCAACTCCCTAGTTCTGGACTCACCTTCCCTTTCCTAGTACCACAACTTCCCTTGAAAATGAGAACAGACAGTTATACGGCAAAAATACATATTTCTCTTCCTACTCATCTCAAGTGACATTCTAGAGGGATTAATATTATGTTCTGTAATCTTTAACATTTTTATTAACAGCTTACACACCACTATCAGTGATGCCTCACACATTCAATATGCCAATGATGTCACCCTCTTGTGCTGTGATAAATCCATACCAGAACTCCAGGACAAGACCCAAAGGCATTTAATTTCTATAATTAAGCCCTGGTTCCCAAAGTCTTGCATCCTATTAAATGCTAAAAAAAATAAACTCATACTCCTCACCCTCAGACCTATATCTGAAATAAAAAACAACTTCTCCATCACCTCCACCAACAACACATCAATCAAACTCATCATTCATCCAAAACTACTAAGTGTTGCTTTACATGAGCATTAAGATTTGACATCCATTTACAACAAGCCATCATGAAACCCCATCAAAAACTAGGTTTCCTATATTACAAGCACTTCCAGTCAGATAACCATTGCATCGGTACGCTCTTTTTATATTTCTCCCACATTCTTCCCAGCTTTCAACAAACTCTCATGACTATTTGCTACTATGTTAGTAAAACCCACCACTGCCAAGAGATATAAAGGGCACAGCAGAACAAAAAGAATGCTAAAGTTCAAGTACAGGAAATATTTTTTCATAAAAAAAAAAACATTATCAATACTTAGCAACTGGAAGTTCTGAACAAAATGACTTAACTACATTAAAAACATAGCCAAGCAGACAATCATTTTGAAATGAATTGAAGAAATGAACATTTTATTTAGTTGTTTTTTGTTTGTTAGATAAATAAGTTAGTATTTTCTTCTCACACCCTTTTCAGTCACAAAGTAGGCCTAAATGGTAAGTCTAGGTGTATTATCAACACAAATTAATCTCAGCAACAACTGCTTTCATTTTAGCCAAATGTACTTTGTATAGAATACTTCTAACTCCTATAATCATGAAATTCACAATATAAAAATGCTTATTTTCTTATTATTACTTATGCTAATGTTCTCATTATTGTATTTTAGTATTGTACCTTTGTACCCAGTTCATGACTGAAAAAGACAAATATACAAGATCACTTTCCTGGTTATCAAATTACAAATAAATAAATATGATCAGTTTTAGTGGGGTAAGTCAATTAGTATGTTTTTGGGAGTTGGCAGGGATTTGGAGTAGACTCATGCAGAACTGGAGAGAACATGCATTTGTCACAGAGAATGTGACGAGAAGTCAGAAGTGAACCCCACCTCCTAAAGCTGTGAGGCAGAAACGTGGCACTTGAGATAACTGATGCTGGCGGAGTGCAATGAGGATGCTGGCATTGCAATGACAAACACTATAGAAAATGATGTGGCACTGTAAAATATCAATTCCCATCATACTAAAAATACACAAGAGTATGCTCTCTTCAAGGGTTTTACAGGTTTGTCCTTCTCTTGTGAAAAGGTATTTTAAGATACATCCTTGGATGGGTGCAGTTATAAAGTTTATAAGCCCAAACTGAGGATAAACAGTCATACAATAGTTTGCTAACTACCCCCAGTGAATGAGCCATTTACTTTCCAGCAGCTTCATTGCCAAAGTATTTATGTTGTCAATTTGGCAGACCAAACATCAATCTATCGAATTTCCAGGATATCCAGTATAAGGACTAAGGTTTTTTTGAATGACATTGTTCGCTTTTACACACTATACAGTACAGTTTGTCCTGAGGCAATAAAACCTCAGAGCTGGTATATACTTTTCAAGGGGTGATGAGTAAAAGGAGAGTCCTTGTATGCACTTATGTGCACTAGCCTGTTTATAGCATTTAAAGTGTTTCCTGTGTGATTTTCTGTTATTTTCTGCAAAAAAACAAAACAAAAAAAATATTCTTTTTTCCCGCCTTTGCTGAACTAGATTAGTCCAGATTTCAGGCTTTGCTGAATTCCGGACTGTGGTATAGGTTCCTGTGTTGCCCATATCCTTACTTAGATAGGAGGAAGCTTCTCTGTTCACCAGTGAGAGTTGGGAGCTTTGAGCAGCCTATCTTTCCCTGGAGGAGTGGTCTCAGCCCAGAATCTAGTAGCTTATTGGTCATTTTGGGTCAATTCCTATCTCTTTCAGTTTCCCTGCTTTAAAACACGCATTTGCGTGGTTTTGCGCCAGTATACAACTCAGCACAGCTCCTTGTGGTGTCCAGCAGAGTGGTACAGGCAACAGAGAAACCTAAGAGAGACTTTCAACAGATCTAAATATTTTTGTCTCTGCTTTTTGCTCTGACTGCATTTTCCCGCCTAAAAAGCGAGTTCTAACTGTTTTGTATTTAAAAAGCTAAAATTGTATTTGCCTTACCTGCTATTTACAGTTTGCACTTCCTAAAATTGTTTTAAAAGTAATTTTTGTATTGCTTAACTGTTGTAGGCTACACACTCAAGTGCGCTAGGCTGTTTATAGCATTTAAAGTGTTTCCTGTGTGATTTTCTGTTATTTTCTGCAAAAAAAACAAAAACAAAAAAACAAAACAAAAATATATTCTTTTTTCCTGCCTTTGCTGAACTAGATTAGTCCAGATTTCAGGCTTTGCTGAATTCTGGAATGTGGTATAGGTTCCTGTGTTGCCCATATCCTTACTTGGATAGGAGGAAGCTTCTCTGTTCACCAGTCAGAGTGGGGAGCTTTGAGCAGCCTATCTGTCCCTGGAGGAGTGGTCTGAGCCCAGAATCTAGTAGCTTATTGGCTGTTTTAGGTCAATTCCTATCTCTTTCAGTTTCCCTGCTTTAAAACCAGCCTTTGCGCACCGCGCAGCATCGGGCAACTATTCCTGGCTCCACAAAGTCTACTCTTCACTTTTTCCCTTAGAACTGTTCTAACTCTCAAAGTAAGCACTCTGTTTTCCTTCTAAAGCCCTGCACTTACTCAAATCTTATATGTAAACACTAACAAACTAAAGCACTACACCCTCTTATACTCTTTATAAGTACTTGGCTCACTATTGGTCCTTTCTGATCAGTCAAAAATCAATTCCTTATACTATTCTGGCATGTGCAAAGATCAGTTTCAGGTTTACTCTCCAGTCCAGCTAGTGAATCTGGGAATCTTGAGGCAATGTTACAATTGCCTTATATACACAGAACACCCTCTCCTCCTCCCAACAAGCTCAAATATATGTGAGAGATGCAACTACACAGCCAAACTGGAGGCTGAGCTCTCTCAACCCAGGACTGGCACAGTCAGTCAGGAGAAGGTAACCACACACACCGCGAATCCAGTCTCACATAGACCTATCCCATCAGCAAACCAAACACATAAACACACAAAAACATACTCGGAGGCTCTAAATAAAAATCTGCCAAAGCAGCAGAGACCTCCAAAGCAGACATCCAAGCAACTGCTACCCCACAACAATAACCACATATCACATATTTCACAAAGCCAGTGTGCCACACAGTCACAGCCCTTAAGGCTAAACAACACACCTAATACACCTGTAATAGGTGACTCTATTCTCAGACATACTGACGTCCCACTCACCAGACTGAACAAGGAGAAGGTCACTGTAAGCTGCCTGTCGGGTGCCAGGATCAGCCACATAACACAAGCACTCAGGTCACTCCAAAGCAAGTACAAATATGACTCCGTCATTGTCCATGCTGGTGTGAATGACCTGAGACGTACCTCACTGGACTATATGAAAAGAGACATAGAGGAGCTCTATGATCATGTAGCCCAGGCCGGTATGACCCTAACCTTGAGTAGCATCTTGCCCTCACCAAGAATGATGCCACAGTATAAAGACAAAATGATCAATTTTAACAGTTGGCTAAAGTATTGGTGTCATTCAAAGGAGATCCAGTGTCTGTCAGCCTGGGATGACATGCTTGACAAGCCACGTTGCTTCACTAGGGATGGCTTGCACCTGTCATCCCTGGATTTTCTAATACTGGCTAAGGCTCTTGCCACCCTATAGTGCCTTTTTTAGGCAAGGCTCAAAAGACAAACCCACCTCCATAGATAACACAAGGAGAAAAAAACTAAGGGTAATGCTGCTCAATGCCAGAAGTCTAAACCTCAAGATGCACGCACTCAAGGGTCTCCTCAGTATGGAGAATATTGATATATGTGCAGTAACAGAAACCTGGTTCAAGGCTCCCGAGAGCACCCCAGCACTACCAGGTTATAACTCATACCATGCTTTTCGGCCCCAAAACGCGGACCAAATTACAAAAGGAGGGGGAATATCCATATTCATCAAAGATACCCACACCTCCAGGTTAGTGGCACTGCACAAAGCATCGGAGACCATCCATGTGCAACTAACAGTGGGAAAAACTGCATTTCAGTTTGTAGCCTGCTACAGATCACCCCCCCAAACTCAGGAGCCCCACTTGGCTTTCCTGAGAACACTGGAGAATATGAAGGTCTCTCCAAACACCATAATATTGGGTGACTTCAACTACCCAAACATTGATTGGGAAAACTACTCAAGCCCCAACACCCTTGCCCAACGATTCCTAGAATTTATAAACTCAAACGCTATGGAACAACTGGTCACCACTCCCACAAGAGGGGACAACATATTGGACCTGGTCATCACCAACATAGGGACTCTATGTTCCACACCAGAGGTAAACCCCTCATTGGTAAGATCAGACCATAAATTAATCTCACTGGACATCCATATCATGTCCCCACCTGCAGCCAAGGAAACCACGGTGAAAAATTTCTCAAAAGCAAACTTCACACTTCTCAAAACCGAGGTGGAATCCTTCAAAGCCCCCGGGCCAGTGGAAAATACTGCCCGAACCGCAGAATCCTTTACAAATGCATTCTATGTACACCTACAGGAATGCATGGATCATGCTATCCCATATAAAACCAAGACTCACTCCTTCAAAGGCAGGAGACCTGTCTGGTGGACCCTGGCCATAAATAAGCTATACAACAGAAGGAGGAAGCTACTACATGATAGAGCAAAATCCCAAAAAGGGAAGGCATCTCTGATCAGTACTAGCAAGAAGCTACGATCCCTCATAAAATCATCTAAGGCCAGCTTCGAAAGAAAAATTGCCCAAGACGCTAAAGATAATCACAAGGCCTTCTTTAGTTATGTCAGGAATCTGGGTGGCAACTCCCAGATATGCTCTGAGTTAGTGCAAAATGACAAAAAATACACTGAACCCACAGACATTGCCAACATCCTGGCTGACAGGTTCAGTGCAAACTTCGCAAACTTCTCCCCCCCCAAAAGAGCAAATGTCTATCCCATCAGAATGTAGCCTCCCTGACATCACAGATGCAAAGGTGAAAGCTGCCCTCTCCAAAGCAAAAAACACAGCATCAATGGGACTGGACGGTGTCCTGGGCTGCATCTTACATGAGCTCCAAGAAGAACCGATCCCTCACATAAAGTCACTGTTTAATCTCAGCCTTACTACAGGATATGTACCCAAAGAATGGTGTACAGCAACAGTAGTCCCGCCCCACAAAGGTGGTGCCACAATGGACCCCGGAAACTATCGCCCTATAAGCCTGACTAGTCTGGTCTGCAAAGCTATGTAGCGTATCATCATGGAACTCATAAACAAAGACATTGGGAACCTCCAGACACTGGATCCTACCCAGTTCAGCTTTGTTAAGGGCAGATCCTGCCTCTTAAACCTAGTTGACTTCTTTGAAACAGTTACCCAGGCCGTATATGAGGGGAAGGTAGTCCACACAGCCTACCTGGACCTCGCAAAAGCCTTTGACACAATACCCCACTTGGGCATCATAAATAAGCTCACCAGCTTAAATATCAAACCCTATGTCACAAGATGGGTTGCAAACTGGCTCAGGGATAGAACCCACATGGTCAGAATTGCAGGTGCCATGTCAGACTCTAAACCAGTTACAAGTGGCGTCCCACAAGGCTCAGTCCTGGGACCTCTCTTGTTCGGTATATACTTCTCTGAGGTACATGCTAACATGGGAGGACTACCGCTGACCAAGTTTGCAGATGACTGCAAACTGGGAGCCATAATCGACTCTCCGGCTGACACAAGCATCCTCCAAAAGGGTCTCACAGAGACGGATATCTGGTGCCAGAGCCACGGCCTCAAGCTAAATGCCAAAAAGTGCATAGTCATCCCCTTTGGAAAAAACAAAGTGCCCACAAATTACCACATAGGTGGTAATCCATTAAGTACGGAAGAAGTAATTAGGGATTTGGGGACCAAAGTAGATAGTAATCTCTTCTTTGACAATCACATTGCCAAAGTGGTTAGAAAGACCTTCTATATAGCCCACCTTATCATGAAAGGGTTCACATCTAGATCAAGAGAGGTCATTGTGCCCCTCTACTCATCACTCATCAGGCCCATAATTGAATACAATGCCCCATTTGGGATGTACCTTACCCGACACCTGCAGCAACTGGGGAGACCCCAAAAGTATCTCACTAAGAGGATCAAGGGTCTCAAACAGATGCCCTATGCAGTTCGACTAAAGAAACTCCAGCTCTACTCAGTTGCTTATCACCTACTCAGAGACAATCTATGCCTGACGTACAAAGCCATGTCTAACCCAGAATTAATGGACATGCTCTACCTCAGGAAATCCAAATCCCTTAGAGCTACATGCTCCAGGGACTTAAACCTCAGCACAGCAATAAATAGGACATGCTGGAGGGACAGATTCATATCCCAGAGGCTCCCCTCACTCAGGAACAAAGTCCCAATCAATGTTAGGCAAAGCCTCTCAATGACCCTCTTCAAGAGAAATCTTGACGAATGGATGGGAGATCGTAAGTTTACCCCTGGGATCTCTTCTATGTCCCTGCTAGACAGAGGCACAGTAAACTAAACTTAAAAGGGCTATCTTCTGTGACCTACTATACAGAGGCACAGTTAACTAATCTAAAAGGGAGGCGAAAGCCAAACACACTCTGGCTAGGCTTATAAATGCCCTAGGGCAGATAACCTAGTATCAACCTATGAACCTATGAATGCGTGGTTTACATCTGCATCAGTTTTCATTTTTGCATTTGTGTTCTTTAGAGTAGTCCTTGCTAGATAGTTTTTGTGTGGCATGGTTTGGAATGCAAGCCTTCACAATGCAAGCATTCATATCTTAAAGTGAACATTCATTAAATTTTGTTTGACTGACTGATAGCTGTACCTTAGTTGCAGCACAGAGCCTCAAAGGAATTCAACAATTCACACATTTATTTCATCAGCACAGTTAGACCGTAGATCTGTTTCAATTCTGAGTTATAATAAGTCTTCGCAAATCAGACCAGTAATTTTATATCTTACTACATCCCTTACCTATACACAAACTAATACACACATCAGTCATGCCATTTTGCTTAATTTAAACACAGCCAAAAAACGGTGATTTGCCAGAATACTACATTTCATTCAGTATATAATCAATAAACAGGCATGATCATCATATATATTTGAATCTGTTCCCTCAGCATCTGCTCAGACATAATTTTTAAAATCAAGATGATATACAGGCAGCACATAAAAAGCATCTAGAACACTGGATTTAGATTCTACATAATGGCAAGCACTTCAATGTTTTAATAGGTAGGGTCAAGGGCTTCACTTGCAATAAATTTCAAATTAGTTGCAGGACTTGAGGGAATTGGATAAATGAGAAGCTGTCCAATTTTCTTTCCCATGCAATTTTTATCATTCCCACTGACATACTTACACATTTCGTAATATGATATTATACCAGTTGGAAATTTGCCATCAGTTATCATCTTAATTGTATAAAAGTCTCAAGTAGGCTGACAAAAATATGAAAAGTAAAAGGGATCAACTATTCTAAAAACCCAGTGATAGACATATTACAAAATCACATTTTACAATTCATTCTCTTAAGTGATGCAATGGTCATAGGTCTCGGGTACAGTAATGAATTTTTCTGTAAAAATATCTTGTAACACTTTATCTTTAACATGTGCCTTTCCCTACAGAAAAACATATATGTTACAGAATTTGTACCTACCTTCAGAAATAGTAATGTCTTTCGGCTTTTCCCGGTTAGGGGTAGCCACAGCAGAACTCCGGTCCGCTAATGATTGGCAGTGGATTTTTATGGTGTCGAGTTGCCAGCCCAACGCCCAGCCTTCAAGGAAGGCACACCCATTCATGCATGCACCTACCTGCATGTCTTTAAACATCACACAACCGCGGGGAGGACATGCAGACTCCACACAGAAGATGATCCAGCCAAGAATCGAACGGGAGAACCTCTTACTGTGAGGCGACAATGCTAACCGCTGCACCACCGCGGGCTCCCTATACACTCAAAATCAAGGATGCTTCTTTTTCATTGGAATATTAGGACACACACACACACACACACACACGAGGCTTCTAACATGTATAAAGGAGCATATATTTTATGTAATATTCCTAAATGGAGGGATTTTGGATGATTTAATCTAATGGTTTTAATGAAAAAGAATTTTCATGGAATTTTTTCAGAATATAATATTTTTAAAATAACTATATTTAAATTCCTGTGGATATGATGATAAAGGATGATTTTCCTTTAAGTTGGACAAAGCACTGAAGAGGGGATGGGGTTGTGTCTGCAGTATCCAATGGTGGGCTCTCATAGGGGTTTTAAACTTTGCATTAATTGAGGGTTTTATCTGATGAAGTCTATATATATTTATTTGCAGTTTGTTAATCGGGAAAGTCTATTGGGCCAAAATGAGCCCGTTTTCAATAGAGGCCCATGGAGAAAAGCTCCATATACAATTATTGCAAAGCTAATATCAACAAAGTTAAGTACAATGCAATTTTCAAAACTACTAAAAACACAGTACTATAGAAGACAGAATAATAACATTTGAGCAAGGTGTTGTAACAAAGTATTGAATGAAATTAAAGCACAAGTGTTTAATGGATGAAAGCACTTATGTATATTGGTTTTAATTTATATTTGAAATAAAGAGTGCTAATTGCTTGGTTTTAGTTCAGTTTTTCTTTTGGCTGTAGTGGTTGGATATTGAGTATCCCGTACAAGGGGAATAGAGAGGACTGATATACCCACTGCATAAAGCCCTATGTAAGATCAAATGCTATGGCTTCTGCACATGCATCTCTCATGCTTTACTTTGCAAGGCCTTATGTACAGAGTGGTACACTTCGGTAGATCCCTGAACACTGCCCATCCCCAAAAAGAAAAATTTATAGGAGCATCTCGAAAGGTAGAGGAAGGACATCTGGGCAAAATGCCCTGAAACACAGCCTGCTCAAATGGTGGTCTATGTGATCCAGGCCATAATGCTTTGTAAAGGCATCCATTAATGACCAGATGGCTGTGATACAGATGTGCATCACAAACATAAAATTAAAATAAGCAATCAAGACAGTCCATCACTGTATGTATGACTCGAATGCACTGCCAACTTGTTTGTCAGGGGTCTTCTAACTTTCTGATGGTAAAAAGACACAACAGCTGTCTAAACACTTGTCATATGAATAACATTTGTTTAGCAGCTACACAACTCTCATTGCCATGAGCAGTGGAAACCAACAGCTGATTTATCTTCCTGTGCTTATGGAGCTGCAAGAAATGGAACCATAACTGATTGTAAACAACCACGGTATGCAGGATATATTCTCTCCTCTTTTAACCATCCAAAAAAAAAAAAAAAACAATACAGGACACAAAGATGAGTGTGATAGCACTGAAATGATATTTACTAGAAAATTAAGATTCATTCAGTGAGAAACATACAGGAAAGGTCATTATGAAATATGTGGTAAGGCTGTTCAGAAATAGCAGACGGATGCATAAAAAAAGTACAGTTGTGTAAAATCTTACCATAACAGTAGATGTCCTTCTCTTCACAGTTGCAGTATTCATTACAATAGGGAATCCCCTGCCAAGGCTAGTCTGATGTCCAACCAGTATACTAAAGCCTTTAGGTTGTAATAAGGATGCCATATGTCACATGTATGCTCTCCACACATGGATTAGGGCATAGAGGTGACATATGTAAGTACCATCCTCAGAACTGAAAAGCCCAGGAGGAGCAACAATCCAAAGAGACAAAGAGGTAACAAATACATCCAGAAGCTGAAAAGGAACAGGGAGAGGAGGGAGGGAGGGAACGAATACTTAAACAGTGAAGAAGACATCTACCATTATGGTAAGATTTTACACAACTGTACTAGGTCCTTCCATATCACTGTTGCAGTACTCTTTACAACAGGAATTGTACAAAAGCTCAGGAAGAAAGTTGGGAGGAGGAAGGACCAGCGGAGCCCTCAATAAAGAAATGTGGGATAGCCCTGGCAAAACCGGCTCTAGCCCTAGAAACAACATCTATCTTACAGTGCATGGTAAAAGTATGCACAGAAGTCCAAGTAGCTGCCTCAAGAAAAGGACTAGTATCCAAGCCCCTGAAAAAAGCACCAGAAGAAGCAACAGCTCTGGTAGGATGAGCCTTAACAAAAGAAGAAAGGCTTTTCCCATGAAAGGAATAACAAAAGAAAATGGCTTTAGAAATCCAGGAAGAAATTGTTTGCTTTGAAACAGCCAAATCTAAAGGCCTAGAATGAAAGGAAATAAGAAGCTTCTCATATTTATGAATGGCTTTAGTTTACCTAAATAACAGCTGAGCTGTCTATGCAAATGCAAGTTGTGAAGAACCTTCTAGCTAGCAGGTTGTGGAGAAGGGAAAAAAGTGGGCAAATAAATAGATTGATTAAGAGACAACTTATTAAATACCTTGGGCATAAAAGAAGGATCAGTATGAAGAGACACCCTGTCCTTATGAAAAATCAGATAAAGGAGGAACAGCCATAAGGGCTTGCAGCTTGGACACCCATCTGGCTGAGGTAATGGCCAAAAGAAGAACAGTCTTCCAAGAACAATGCTGTAAAGAAGCTGAAACTGCAGGCTCAAAAAGAGCCTGAGTCCGTTTTTCCAAAACAAAATTTAGGTCCCAGGAAGAAGGAATAGGTTTTCTGAGAGGCCTAATATGAAGGACAGTAAGTGACTCCAGGTTACCAGAAAGACACCAGACAGAAAATCTCATACATATGGATAATAAGATTTTGCGGTAATGGGTTTCCTGTCCTCCTGCAGGATCCAAAGCACATCCAAAGTAAAAATGTGCCTAAAAGGGATCAAAACCCTATCACCCACAATGTCAGTTGAAGAGTAGAAAAATGGGGATGGATAAGAGACCTCTTATCTTGTGAGAGTAGGTCCACCCTGTGAGGTAACTTGTGATGATTGCCCTTGGCTAAATGCAGTAGAAGCGGGACCCAATGCTATCTGGGCCAAAAGGGAGTCACCAACAAGATTCTGTAAGCATTCTATTCTATCTTGAACAGGACCCTTGGTATGACAGGAAGGGGAAGGAAGGCATAAAAGAAATATCCCCTGACAAGAAAATGAGAGAGCATCCACCTTCCAAGCCAGAGGACATTGGACTCTGGTGCAAAACAGAGGAATTTGTCTGTTCAGCGGGGAGGCAAAAAGATCTACTTGAAGAGTACTCCACTGGTGGACAATGCCCAAAAATACATCTCTGTGAAGCATCCATTTGTGAGTGTGTGTTATGAACCTGTTTAGAGAATCTGCCACAAAGTTATGATCTGAGGGAATGTAAAATGCCTGAAGGGTCACCGGATACTGGACAGTTAGATCCCAGTACTGAACAGCCAGTCTACATAGGAGATAATATATTGTCCCCCCTTGCTTGTTGATGTACCACATCACTGTGGTATTTTCTGTGGGCCCTGGAAGAAAGAATGAATGAAAAGCCTGAACAGCCCAGAGAAGGGCTCTCATCTCCTTGATATTGATGTGGTCTTTCTTTTGTTGAAGAGACCAAAGGCCCTGCACTTTCAGAGGACTGAAGGAGACTCCCATCCCATGCTTGAGACATCAGTAAAGCGTTCCTGACAGAGGACTGGAGGTTCAAAAGGAAGCCTTGGGTTTATGGACATCTGATGAATCCACCACTGAAGTTCCAGCTTGAGACAGGGGAGAAGTGGAACTAAAAAATCCAAAGAATGAGAATGCTGAAGCCAGACGAATTTTAGGAACCACTGCAGTTTTCTCATATGAAGCTTGGGCAGAGGAGGCATAGGAATGGTGGAAGCCATGTATCCCACAGCCCTTAGAAACCCCCTTGCTGAAATGGAGTTCAGAGGAAGAAGGGACTGAAAGAATGCAATCAGAGTTAACACCTTGGCAGGAGACTGAGATAATAGCTTTGGAACAGTCTGGAGCCTGCAACCTAGAAAAACATGATCCTGAGAAGGATTCAGGAATCATTTTTGGAAATTCACTGTAAACCCTAGGCTTTGCATGAGACAAATAAAGTGAAGATGCTGAAGTAAGATCTCTGGAGAAAGGCCTGAATGAATAGGTTATGCAGGTAAGGAAAGATCTGTATTTCCCTCAATCTGCAAAAAGCAATTACAGGACTGAGGCATTTGGTGAAGACCCTTTAGGCAGTAGAGAGGCCAAAGGGTAAAGCAGAGAACTGAAAATACAAGGAAGCTACAGAAAAACGTAAAAACTTCCTGAAAAGGGGGATGAAGTGGGATATGGAGATAGGCATCTGAGATACAGGGAAACTAGAAAAGCCCGAGGAAGAAGAAGAGGAAATAAGGTCTGAAGGGAAAGTATCTGAAAGGAAGGAACCTTCAAAAAGGTGTTTAGTTGAGACAGATCCATAATGGATCTTAAAGTGCCTTCTTTCTTGAGGACCAAAAAACATTCTGGAGTAAAATCCCTTCCCCTTTGAGGAATTGAAACTTCTTGAATTGCTTCTTGAGATAACAGACCTTGAAGCACCTTTGGAAAAAAGGCAGCTGTTCCTGAGGAGGCTGAGGAATGCCCAAAAAGGGGGGAAGAGATTTCCAAACCATATAATACCCGTTGGCAGATTATGGCTAGGACCCAAGAATCCTGATTGATCTGTAACCAAACAGGAAGGGATAGGGAAATAAGAAGAGAGAGAGAGAGACAGAGAGAAATGTGAGCGAGAAGAGAGGGGCAAGGACAGTCAGACAGAGCGTGGCTTGTCTGGAAATGGAGGCTTCTGAGCTGAAGGAGTCTGAGTAGATTTAGCAAGAGGAGCCCTTCTTACCTTTGGGGAAGGACGAGATTGTCTACTGACAAAAGCAGGTTTATTAGGGTAATTCCTTTGAAATTGGAGAACAGGCGGAACAAGAATATGTTTCAAATCCTGTAAAGCATTACCCTTTTCCTGAAGGACTTAAACAGCTCAGCTGCAGCAGCACCAAAAAGATGTTTGTTATCTAGAGGAACATCCATCAGCTTAGCCTTAATATAATCAGGCAAAGGGTGGAGTCGAAGCCAGGCATACCTCCTCAACACAGAACCAAAAGCAGCAGCACTAGATGAGGCATCAGCTGCATCATAACTGTATTTAATAGAACCAGGAAAGTCTGAAATAACCTGACAGGCCTGACAGACAGAACAGCTAAAATATACATGGTCATGTGGGTCTGGTAGTTTACAGCTCTAAAGGCCAAGGAAGCAGAAATATACATTTTCTTATATAACCTCTCCATAGTTCTGCTGTTCTTGTCTGAGGGAAGCAACTCTGTAGAAGGCAAAATTTTAAAGGGCTTATCAGAAGCAACAGAAATCAGAGAAGGGTCAGCAGAGGGGCACATATAAAGGAATTTGCAATCCTCAGGCACCTTATAAAACCTATTATATTTTTTAGAAGCAGGGGGCAGAGAGTCTGAGGAGCTGTAGAAAAAGCATCCAACAAGGCAACAAGAACAGGAGGAATAGTAGAGGGCCTGGGAAACTCCATTTAAATAAGTTCATAGTATCTTTTCTGAGCATCAGAAACCAGAGCACAATCCCACTTAAACTCCATCATACAGGAGATTGTGTCACCAAAAGAACTTTCTTCACAAGGAGAATCAGGACTAATGGATTCCTCCTCCTCAGAGCCATAATCCAAGGGAAAGGGAATCTGTAAAGAATAGGTTAAGGATTCTTCATCAGAATCCACATCCTCATCATATGAATCCTGCTCCCCAAGTGTTTTAAGAGGGGTAGAAGACCAAGGGAGAGCAGGAACAGAGGCCCCCCGAGGCGGCTTCAGAGCCATAAGAGCATTAAAGAGACCTTGTGTGAAATTTTGAAATTCACTTTGAGGATCTTTGGGAGAAGGACAAAGGTGCTTAGTTTTCTGCTTCTTTTTTAAGGGGACATCAGCCTTAAAGATCTTAGGAGGCCCTGACCCCTGATGACACTCTATAAGGGCAGTGGGAATCTCTTCTCTTACCAAGATTTGAGGAACACCCCTAGGCCATTCAGAAATAATCAGCCACAGTTCCCCATTAACATCTGAAGTGGACAGCTGCAAGGCCTTCACAGACATGCTAGAAGCCGGATCCATGCCAGCCTCTGAAGCAGTCACAGCAGAAGAATTCAGCTGAAAAACAGGGTTGTCCTCCAGGCTTTTACTAACCATGAAAAAGACGACCGGTGGTACAGTTGAAATATCTGACTGAGCAGTCTTCTTCTTCTTTATGGATGGCTGATACTTGGGCCAGGAAGATTCCTCCATAGTATCTTTAATTAACAATTTAAGACGCTGATTTTCTAAATAAATTGCTGAAGAAGAGAGCTGGCTACACAAGTTTTTTGGAATATACGCCTGACAAATTGTACAAGAGATATGGTTGTTAGAAGCACCTAACAAACACTGCTCATGTTGATCATAATGTGGAAGTTGTCTCTCACACTATTCCCACTTTCTGGGTGACATGAAACCAACAACCATAAAATAAGAGGTGATAAAAAGAAAAAAACTTAATGGGGCACTTATCTGATAAGTGGCTTGGTAACCAGCAGCTGAACGAGTGTTCAGACTGATGATGGCAGATAGCGTTCAGACTGGTGGCAAAGAAGTTTTGAGGATGATACGTCCGTACATCACTTTTATGCCTTACGCTGTGCATGGGGAGCATACATGTGATGTATGGCATACCTATTACAACCTGAAGGCTTTGGTATGCTAGCCGGACATTGGGCTACCCTTGGCTATTATAAAGAATATTGCAACCGTGATATGGAAAGATATCTGCTAAGCAGAAGAGATGTCCATCAGGAAGACTATTCCAGAAAACTTACTTAAGACCTGGAGAATTAGCTGATTTACTGGACTAACATGACAGTATATAAAACAAGAAGTTCAAATGCCAAGGAGGAGATAGCTCCTTCATTCAAAGATGAAGACTAGTGATCCATTTCAATAAATGTTTCTTCTGTCTTAGACAGTCCACAGTTCTGCCCTCCATTATCTCATGATATGCTGAAACTGCCAACACATGAAGTATGGATTTTGTGTAACAAAAGCTCAGCTCAGAAAGAAGCATGAGACAGAATAAGGAAGTAAGGAGATTTACATTTTGAGGAGGAAAAAGGTATTTCTAGGCCTAGATTAAGACCATTTTCAATGTAGCCTTTTACGTTCTCAAATACAAAGTATCCTAGCAACCTTTAACACTTCTGAGATTGCACTGAGAAAATCTGCCGTCTGAAAAGAAACCACAGTAGAATCAATTTTATGATGTGAATGGAGCTGTTTTAGTAGCCATTTTGTGAGGTGGACAGAACTGTTTTGCCAGACAGCTACAGTCCTCAAGAACTTTATCCAATATATTTTTTTTGTGTGAAGGCCAGGATCTGATTGATGTGGAGCCATGCAGATTTGGGCTACTGTGGGGTGACAAGTACAATATTTAGCTTTTTGCACAGAACTTCATCAGCAAGCAAATGGAGAAGAAAATGCAGAAAGACATTTTCTCACAAAGTTTTACTGAGATTCTATCTACTCTTCAGTCTACCCTTCCCTGTTTGGGGCTGGTGGTAGATAAATGCATTCTTTAGGGTGGCAACAGATGGACCCTATGAAGTTCTCTACTCTGTAAGATGCTGGGAATATTAACCAGATAAACTGAGCCACTAGTTGAAGGCATCACCTGTCATTAAAATGATCAACCAATGCATTCAATTCTCCTGGGGTATGGATCACCACCAATAAAATGACTTGACTGGTAACCCATGATCATGCATGGAATGATTCCCTGTGAGGGGATGAGGAGCAAGTCCATGAATACTTGTTCAGATACCATATGATTGCCAAATTAGGCAATCTAACAAGGAAAAGTTTGGATGTCAGGAGTATTTCATAGGACTACAGGGCTAGGATCACAGCCATGAAATGAAACAAATTAATGCATTACACACCTCCAGGAGTAGATTATACTAACCCTGAGCCACAGCAGACACAGTGTTAGGTGCCCCAGCGATGCATGAGGGAATTTAAAGACTGCATGAGTGAAGGGGTGGAAAGGGAAAGCCTATCAAAAAAATGTCTGCATGCATCATGAATGAAGATAGGATGGTAGCAATGATGAGAGGAGGGGGAATAGTGGTCCTTTCACCGTAGGCCCAATATATGGTGGTGAGTTGTGGAAGATAGTGTCACTGCCAGACAAATCCAGACGGGATGACAACAGATTAATTACTTAGAAAGGAAACAGCAAAATACATCTTTTCTAAAGGGCTTTCACTACAATTATTATTAACTTGGAAAACATTCTGGGAGGAGAAGAAAGTCAACAGGGAAACATCTATTGCTAGAAGTGATGCTATCATAAAGACAATGGTGGGCACCTCCTGTGCACGTAGCAGCTCTGGACATAGTAGGCGGCACCTACAGTTTCTATCATTGCTGTCTAGCATCACATGACAGGAAACAGCACCAAGGCTTAAAGAAAAGTTATGTAAACTTGAGGAAATGATATGAAAGATGAAACCACATAAATCCTCAAGATGGGTAGTAATCCATCTGATGCTTTGGGAAGTAAGAACATGCCAGAATAGTCCTCTTGAACCTTACAGGGAAGCCGCTGTTGACCTTTTTGGTGAGAAAGAGCTGAGACTGTGGCACTGGGTTCCCAGATACTAGCAGGCTTTCACTGTCATGATGATTTCCCAGTCATACCTTCTGCAGTTCTGGAGTGACATAAAAACCTGAAAAGGGAGTGTTAATGGATGTGGCCCAACAGGAATTTAGTAAGGCTTTAATCACATCAGAGTTCACTCATTTAGTTCAAAATGGTGAAAGTGCAACATTTATGAAGTAGATGGGGGAATGGCTGGAGAGATAACTCTAGAAGCTGATGATTATGAGAATCTGTCAGGGTTGAGGGATGAGACTTGTAGAGTGTCACAAGGCTCACTGTTGGAGCCCTCATTATTTAACATATCCATGTCTATTATGCTCAAAGTGTGACTAGCATACTGAACCTATTTGCTGATGATACATACATACATACATGCACACACACACACACACACACACACACACACACACACACACACACACACACACACACACACACACACACACACACACACACACACACACACACACACACACAAATATTCCAGATAATTGCAACGCTTTACATTCTTGACACAAAAAGACAACTGCCATATAAAAGCTAGGGGATACTAAATTACAGGATAGAATATGTGAAAAGCAGTGATCTTCAGACTGGCTCTAGACCATCTGGTGAAAATTGAAAGAGTACAGCAGGCATGGTCAACAACAGTTTGCTCTACACTTTGTATCGCAGATTCTTGGGATATGGAGGCTTTGTCACATGTGGGTGAGATCACATTTAGAACTGTCTGTTTAATTCTGGAGACAATAGAAGAAACAACTGGAAGGCATCAGGAGGAAGAGGTGTGAGCCACCAGGGGAATAGAGAGAAAGGAGTATGAAGAGAATATGGAAATGTAATTGTAATTCTTTCACACTAAGATAAAAGAGACATGATATGGGTGCATTTAGTATTACATGGAAAAAGTGAAACAGCACAACAGTGGCACAGCCATCCAATGCAGTGGGAGGGTACTTGCTTTGAGATTCACCTCAGAATGTATTTTCTCACAGACAGAATTGTGGAATCTTCAGTGTATGGTGGGCAGGAAAATCTAAAATAGTCTTAAGGTCATAGGAGAGCTAGAACAGAGAGGCAACACTCGCATGGAAGGAAGGAGTAAATGTGTATTTGATAAACCTAAAACAGCTGAGGAGATAGAGAAACTTTTTCATTTTGACTTTATGTTAAGTAATTGCAGGCTCATTAGTGAATAACTATGAATTCATTTAGAAACTGCATTCTCCACCATTATCAAAGGGAAGGTCATCATGGAACAGCAGCTGATTACTTTCTTGAAACAGAGTGCATAGTGGGGCTCACCCAACCAAATCAAGCACATTTATTTCTAACTGATTTTGTGAACTCTACAAAACTGTCTAGATGGGATCTTCATTTTAGGTGCAGAAAAAGTTTGTCTTAAATTCATCCTCTAGATAAAAAAAAATAATTTATTTTGACCCTTCAGCTCGAATATTAAAGACTACAATATCCATTACCTTTCTAATAAGATGCAAGATAACTGGATTCTTGTTTCATTTAATCCTATTTATTATCTATAAATCTTTAATGCCCTAATGTGTAGCTTTATGGGTTTATCACCACTAAAGCCCTGCTCAAGAGTTTGAATTTATCAAGTCAGATCTTAATGGAGTGGATATGCTGTGACAAGCAAAGCATTATTAATGCAGATTTCTCTGTTTAACTGGGTTAGGCATACCATAAATATATCATTCACTGGTCTTATCTTACTATCACATATACAGGTTCATAGCCTGGGAATTCCTTACCCAAAGCACATCTGGCTAATTATGAGGACCATACTTAGAAAATCTGAAATAATTAACATGCGTTTATCTCATTTTCATGGGTGGGAGGGGGACTGCAGCAGCTAAAATTCTTTCCCCTCACATCCTTTACTCAACTAGATACCTACTCATTAAATGCAATCAGAAATGACTCCTTTTCAGAAAAAAAATGTAAGGGGCTACTCTTGGGATGGGAAAATCCACTTAAACAGAAAATTAACTTCTATTTCCTATCAAGCAATGAAGCTCAGGGATACCGAGTGTAAGATTCGGTTTTACTTAACTGTTGTTTGTAGACACAAATGCAGTATTCTCTTTGCATAGGCCTTGAAATGCAGCCATATTAAAGCAGGCCTGCATTTTCATTTTATATTTTACATGGAATATCAATAGAAATGAATGTTCCTGTGAAAATAAATAACCTTCAGTCAAGAATACTGATAAAAATAAAAGGGGTTAGAAAATGTGCAGTACATTAAGTACAAACAAATCTTGTTTAAATGGTATGAGGTTTGGGAACCAAGATTAAAGAAGTGTGTAATCTCTGTAGGAAATTTACAGGGTTTGGGTATTATTAAAACAGATACATCAGACACAGAAGTCAGTAAATTAGTTTGGACTGATTCACAGATAGCCATGGTGGTGCAATCCACTTCAATACAGACTCTTGAGACTGTGTTCTGAAGGAATAATTCTGAGTACAGATTTACAAACGGTATGAGTGCAGAACCTAAGGACATTGTAATTCAGTCTATTTCAGTTTAACACCACTATTATTTGAGATAGTAAGATCTGATTTGAGTATTGTTGACAGTGAGTACAGAAGCTACGGACATTGTAATTTCAGTCTATTTCAGTTTATCAGAACTGTTAAATGAGAGAGCAAGATTTGATTTAAATATTGTTGAAATCTACCTCTACTGTATGCTGCTACTACATAAACCAGGAATTGGAAAATAAAGGGGACTGGCACTTTTTCAGTATAGTTCTAGGTAATTAAAAAATAAAGACATTCATTCCAGTTTCTTCCAGTCATTCCAACTTCATTAGAGTATGTTATGGTTTCATACAGCTTCTTAATTTCTTGCATCAATTTAGTTTAATTTGTCTGTTATTTGGCTAAAGCTTTTGTGTCTCCTCCTGCTATATAGTGACAGTAAAGTTTCTTCCATAATTGAATATCATACCGTTCCATGTTTTCCTCAGAGGCCAAGTGCAATACTGGCAAATTAATGCAAAGGCTTACTGGTGTGGCCTCTTAATGAGATTAATTTTGAAGTCCTAAGTTTGAGTTCTCTGTCTTCATTTACAAATTGTGTAACTCTGAGCAGGTCACTTAACCAGAATGCATTGGTAGAAGGTTTATAAAAGTCTTGAGGAGGCTCTTGAGGTCAAAAGGCCATGGATATCCTCTGATGTTGCTTTGTGTGACAGGTCAAGTCATGTCCTATGATCAAGACCAAGACATCACTTATCTCAGGTGAAATGTTAGTATGTTTTTTTTTAAGTTGGCCCCACCCAGTTTCTGAATTATCAATGTATGCTGTAGGCAGCTATCACAATATTAGTGTCTGTTTCAATTGTCCTGTGTTATTGTTTGTTATAGCAAGATATTGTGTATAATTATATATATTCTTATCACCATGTCTTTCTCTGCCAAATCACAATGGTTGGGTAGCATCACTGATCTGACTGATATCTCAGATCACTGACTTTCACAAAAAATTAGAACAACAGTGGTTTTCATGGCAAAGCAAGCCCTATTGTGTCTGTGACATGGAGATCATAAGCCCAATATCCCTATGAGTTTACACTGATAACTCTGGGAAGGTTCTACATGAGACAGGTGGAAAACATTTCAATATCCCCAAAGCAAAGTAATTTTAGAGTGAACACTGTATTTATAAATGACGTAACGAGATGAGCATGCTACCTCAAACAGTATCTCCACAACTTTTTGCAAAACAAGGGCCAGTGAGGAATTACATAGCTCTACAGCTGTATTTGAAAATGTTAGTTGGGTATGTAGTGCCATCTGACATATAAATTCTACACTGGTGTAGAACACCAAGTAAAATTTCTAAGTATCATCACAGCCCATTCAAATGAAAGGACCTTTCAGGCATAAGTGGTTCTCTGTCTGTAAGCTGATACTGGTGTTGGTGGTGCTCTTTTGCAGGTTACTGGTATGTTGAGGGAACAGCTGAGAACCACACACATGAGCTAATGTTCTATATGAGCTGTCCAATACTTATACAGAGGACAACTCCCAAACTTCTCTGTATTAATATGTGTAAAGTGTGCTTTTGTCACATAACCCTTAGCGCATACCACCACTGTATTTACCCATAACAATGCATGCACAGCAGAGATGTTGCTGTAATGTCCCTATAGTACATGCAACACACCTATTAAGCTCCAAAAGAAGAAAAAAGCTTGTTATGGAAATCTGTTTTACACCAACATGGTGTATAACAAGTTTTGCTTTTCACAGTTCTCAGCTGTTATGGTCTAGCCTTGTATGACAGCATACACAGTGGCCACCACAGAATAGCATGAGAAAGTAAGACAGCTTTGAAGGCTCTAAAATATTTCTCACTACAACACACAAAAAAGCAGGCTAAAGTGATTAACAGCTTTTAAAACTGTTAGCCCAAAAGAGGTACTTAGCTTAAAACCATAAAACACTTCATACTACTACACCTATTTTCTTTTTTTTTTATTGTAACAAGTAGCACATTAGGGCAGCTGAAACTCTATGTATTACGAAGAACTGAGATTGATCTCGTCTCACCAATCATAACAAATTAGTTATGCATTCTTAACATGGATGTCAAAATTCATCTCTCGTTCTTTGCTGTTGAAAATTTCTTAAGTTTGGAATAATTAGAGACCCAGTCATAATGCTCTGTGTCATGCAGAAAGTGTTACAGCTAATGTGCAGGTAGCAATTTTGTGCTTCTTTGGACTGTCAGTATGTCTAACATGGATATACAGGCATAATTAAAAAGGATGAGTGCTATTTATACTTTGTTTTAACACAGCTATTTTTCATTACAAGCTGCAAAATTACCAGACTATGTTTTTTGTTTGTTTGCTTGTTTGTTTATTCCTGGTCTTCTAAATAATGTAACTTTAGACTGAAGAGCAGAGTCTTTGAAATGCTCATATCAGTGACTATACAACTGGATTTTAGCAGCGAAAATAGGCATTTTAAATACATAGATATTCTGATAAACATTCCAAAATCAAAATTCTCATACTAAAATTGATGTAAACAACTAGTGTCAAATAAAACAAAATAAAACAAAAACAAGCATTATTATTATTAAGTAACTGCCAGAGGCAATGAAAATATCTGGAAACATATCTCTGAATGAAAAGGTCACAACCAAAGTGCTCAAACAGATGTCTAAAACAGCAGCACAGAAACTCAAAGTCAGAAAATAAAAGAAAAAAAGAAAAGGCTCTAGGCACGATCTAATTCTGTACAGATTTTTAAAATTATGCAAATGTAACTAGAAAATGCAAATACAATTTCTCTGAATGTAAACAAAAAAAGAATCAAAAAAACACCAATGTAATGGGACGCACAAATTAAACATAAATAAGTAAGCACATCAACATTTCTCCAACTTAAGAATAAAACTGCCGTGTCTCAGCTCTGCTCAGCTAAATCAGGCTATGGAAAACATCTAATAAACTGGATCACAAAGCTGTGAAATCAGATAAGAAGCAATGAATGAGAGAAGGCGAGCAGGAAGCTTCAAAACGCACAGTCATAGAAATTTAGATATTTTGACTTTTGTGTTTTATTTTATTTATTTATTATTTGTTTACTGAGAAAATTAATCTGGGTCAAAGCACCTGTTTTCAGTAGAGACCAGGGGAGAAAAGCTTTACAGAGAAATTAAATTATCATTTAAGATGTTTATTTTATTGCCTCTCATACATCCTACTCCGCTCTTCTCTGTGAATCTCTCAAACTTCTTTCCTTTCTACTTATATTTCCTCTGTTTTCTCCCCATGGTACCATTTCCTGCAACTGTTCTCACTTTCCTCTTCTAAAGTCTTAATACTTCTCTATATAATGATATGCTGCTGTTCCTGTGGCATATGCTATCTCAGTCATTATGGCTACATCTTATTCATAAATCTCTGCTAAGCATAATTCAATTTTTCCATCCATGTTTTGACACAGCACACTACTTCTTGAACTACATGTTGCAGCATACCGTTGCATTTGTAAATATATATTTATATATATTTTTTAGCATAAATCATTGTATCTGTGAATATGTTTTGTTTATTTTTTACATGATACTATTCACCCAGTATGTGCCTGCAAATAATCCCATGAGATCAGTACACTAACCCAATACGCAAATATAAATAAATGTTTTGGTCTGTGTTGCCTTTTTTTCTGATGCTGCTTGTGACTGCAAAAACGTTAAACACACATTCTGCAAGACTATATAGAAATTAACACCCACAAAGGTGTGTGTGTGTGTGTGGGGGGGGGGGGGGGAGTTACTTCTCTGAAAATAAGCAGATGGTGTTCTGAATTTTTGTCTACAATTAACTGATTGGAAGACAGTGCTTGCACTAACTTAGGAGTTGTTTCTTTCCTTAAGCAGCTCTTGGAGAAAGTTTTTCTGATTAGCATTTTATACAAAATCAACTCCTGAGCATACATACAACAGTTTGCAACTTGCGTGGGAGGTTGGCATAATGGTTAAGGAATTTCCCTTACAGACAAAAGGGGTAGGGTTTGATTTTCACACGGGGTCATTGGTTAGGCTTAAAATGGACCACAAGGGCAGTTAGCCTAATATACCTCTCAACTATCTGGATTTTCGCAGAATTGTCCAGATTTTTACCTCATATTTTTGGTTTGTTCCTTAGAAAATTAGTGTTTTCTGAATTTTTGTGGCAAATCATTGAGGACTAAATTCATTAAACAATGGCAGGCATTTGAGTGCCAGACATCATATCCTTAAGAAAATGTATGGTAACACAAGACCTTTTATTCTAACAGCTCTGTAAGTTAATAAGAGCAATATTTAAATTTTGTCCCCCAATATTTTTGGCTTTGTCCAGATTTTTTGAGCTAAGAGGTTGAGAGCTATGTATCCTAGTACTAACCTATGAACCAATAACTTTCAAGCTGGTTCCTTGGTGTAATGGTTGGCATTTTGGACTCTGCATCCAGTGATCTGAGTTCATATCTCAGTGAAACCTGTTGTGATGGCTCAGTTTACAGGATCTGGTCTAGGGCTGGTGTGTTCTCTCTGATTTCTGGAGTGAATAAATATGAAAGCCAAGGCATCCTTTGAAACTTACAGAAAAATAAGTATTTTTATTCACTGTACTAAACTTTTAAATGGTGTATTACTGAATTGTTGCCTACTTTTAACTGTTTGTAGCAGCTTTAACTGTTTTGCTGTTTCACTGTTTAAACTGTTTGCTGTTTGAGACTGTTTTTCCTGCACTTTATAGTTTCTAGTGCTTGTGTATTTTGTAGCATAGCCTAGATTCAATTTGTTGAATCTAGAATGTTTGGCATTACATGAACACTAAAACCAGCCATCTTACATTAGGATGGCCCCCCTGTACCCTTGTGGCAGAAGTGTGTAGCAAAGGACCCATCTGAGTTGGAGATTGTTGGAATAAGGCAAAGTATCAAGCATTTCCATTGGTCAGCATGTTTGAAAATTGTTTTATTTGTTTTAAAAAGGGGTTCTCATAGTTGCTACATAAGCCATGTGTTTGCACAGGTTTGCATCTGTTTTAATACAGCTCCACAGAGTTTTGTGACCAACCACTGCTCTACTATCTTCATCTCAGCAATCTGAGGAATCTGTTTGCATGTAGTACACCTTTGTGCAGCACCAAGCAGTGGAGGTAATCATTGGCAGTTATAGACACAAAAGCTAAAGTAGATTTATTTTCCCTTAGAAGCTGCCCTTGCTCCAACTGAGGAGTCCCTAAAATTGTGTTTAGCTGCTCAGAGAGCACCTCAGCTGGGCTTTCTACAGCATTTGCCACTTTTACTGAAATTTCTAATCACTAATAGTCTCTTACCCCTTGAGACCCCCAACAGCATAGACCAAACATTAAGCTCCCAATTAAACCACAAAATTTCTTATTAAAGTAAGCAAATTTACACCTAGTCTTATGGATGGTCAGCTCTCCTCCTTATCTCCTACCAGCCTGATTGACAGGGGTATCCTGAGGCAGCGTAGCAATTGCCTCATGTACACTGACAACTCACTACTCCTAAAATACTCAACCTCAATTTGTGACAGATAATACAATAAGAATATTGATACAATAAGAATTTGGAATCTCTCTCGTTCACAGAAAAATGACACTGAACAGGTTGCCAGCCCTCATACTACACCTCCTGCACAAACCATGCTCTCAACACATAAACTATCATACGCAGAGGTACTCCCCAGAAATGTACCTAAATATCAGAAACCTCCAAAACACAAACATGCCTAATACAATACTTACAGCACTCAATACACACATAACCACAAGCACAAGTTTCTCACTAAACAAGCCCCTAATGCAAAGCACATCTAAACCAAATTTTTTGATCATAGACGACTCTTTAGTGAGACACATAGATGTCCCACTCACCAAGCCGGACAAGGATAAGGTTATGGTCAGCTGTCTGTCAGATGTCAGGATACACCAGATCACATGTGCACTTAGGTCTCTTCACAACAAATACCGTTATGGCCGTCATAGTTCAAGTTGGTGTGAATGACTTGAGACGTATCTCACTGGATTATATGACATGACTGAGCTCTCTGAATATGTGTCTCAGGCAGTTATGTTCCTAGCCTTGAGCAGCATACTATCTTCACCTAAGATGATATCACAATATAAACAAAAAATGATTGACTCAGCAATTGGCTTAGTTTCTGGTGTCATTCTAAGGGGATCCATTACCAGTTAGCCTGGAATGACATGGTAGACAGACCATGCTGGTTTGCCAGAGATCATCTTCATTTGTCACCTCTGGGATTTTGAATACTGGTTAAGGCTCTTCCCTTCCCCATGTTGCCTTTTTTAGGCAATGTCACAACAACAAAATTCCCAACATAAAAATATCTTCAAAAAGCAACCTGAAGGTTATGCTGCTAAACCCTAGGAGTCTAAACCTAAACTGCAGTCACTGGAAGCAGCCTAGAAGATGCTGACATCTGTACAGTCACAGTGACTTGGTTTTAGGCTGTGGAAAGCACCCTGGTCATACCAAGTTATAATGTCTTCCACACATGCAGACCACAAACTGAAAGGGTGAGAACTAAAGGAGATGGTGTATCAATATTCATCAAAGATAAATATACCTCTAGTCCCTAAACTAATCCAGGTCCAATTGACTGTAGGTAAGACACTTCTCCAAGTTATTACCAATTATAGGACCCCCACTCCATGAACCAGGATACCCGCACTGCATACTTGTATCTACATGAATCACTCAAGTTACAATCAATCACCCTGGCTTTAGTTGACTTTAACTACTCATCCATAGATTGGGTAAATTATACATGCACTAAAACACTTGCCCAAAGGTTCTTGGACTTCATCAACTCCAATGCTCTGGAACATTTGGTTGACACCGCCACAGGGGGCCCAAACATTCTGAATCTGGTGCTCACTAACATGGGTGATTGTTGCACCACCTCATGTGTGTGGCCCTCCCTAGTGAGGTCTGGTCATAAATCAATCTCATTAGAAGTAACAATAACATCTGACCCCCGCCCCATTACCAGCAACTAGACTAAAGAACTTCTCCAAAGCCAATTACAACCGAATACATGACAGCATTAATAACTTCATAGCCCCTGCCCTCACTGATGGCACAGTCACCTAGACTGGGATTTACACTAATATCTTGTATATGCATCTATGCAAATGTATTGACTCAGCCATACCTGATTGGATCACAAAAAGATCCTCAGGAAAGAACAAGCCTGCCTGGTGGACATCCACCATTAACAAGTTATACAATAAGAGAAGGAAAATTCTGTCCAAGAGCAGGAAGGAACGGTCTCTGAACTGGAAACATTTCCTCCTCAGCTTAAAAATAAGATACCTTGTAAGGCATTCTAAAGCTAACTATGAACCCAAATTAGCCTTCTTCGCTAAGGATAACCATAAGACCTTCATTAGCTATGTTAGAAACCTTAAAGGAAAAACCCAGATCTGTGCAGAACTGGTTGTTAATGGCACCACATATACGAACCTGCAGAAATAGCCAATCTGCTAGCTGACAGGTTCATTGAAACCTTCTCCCCCTGACCCTGCCACATATACCCCAAAACATCCCCTACCACCTGCCCTCCACCTAGCATCTCCAAGGAGCAGGTCATAAATGCTCTCTCCAAAGCCAAAAACACAGCCTCTATGGGACCTGATAATATCCCAGGCTGCATTCTAAATGGATTAAAACAGGAACTAGCTGCACCACTGAGTGCTCTTTTTAACTACAGTCTAAGCACTGGGTTTGTACATGTTGAATGGCAAACACAGCAACTGTCATCCTGTTAAATAAAGGAGGTGCCTCCACAGACCCTGGGAACTCTAGAGCCATAAGCCTGACCAGCCTGATGTGCAAGGCTATGGAAAGAATAATCATGGACCTTATTAACAAAGACATAGGAGACCTCCAAATGCTTGACATGACCCAGTTTTGCTTTGTTAGAGAGGAGGTCCTGCCTCCTCAACTCGGTGGACTTTTTTAAGACAGTCACCAAAGTCCTGGATTAAGGCAAATACTTGCATATGGCCTACCAGGACCAAGACAGGATCTTTGACACTATTCCCCATTCAGGCATCATTGATAAACTCACCCAGCTGAAGATCAGCCTGTATGTTGTCAAGTGGGTTGCAAACTGGCTCACCTTTAGAAAGTACACAGTCTAAAAATAGGGTACTTTACCTCCACCACCAGACCCATAACAAGTGGTGTTCCACATATTTCTTGGCTGTACAGGCTAAAACAAAAGGCCTATGGCTGACAAAGATTGCTGATGATTGCAAACTGGGTGCTGTCATCGAGTCCCCAAACAATGTCAACATCCTACAAGAGGGATTTACACAGACAATTGACTGGTGCCAAAGTCATGGGCTAAAACTCGATGCATAAAAATGCATTATCATCCTCTTTGGCAAAGTTGATGTCCCTGCAGGTTACCACATTAATAGCAACACCCTAAGCATGCAATCAGTGGTGAGAGATTTGTGCAGACAGGTTGACAGCAAACTTTCCTTTGACCATCATGTCTCTGCATTGATAAGAAAGGTTTTCTACATCGCCCACCTCATAAGTGAGGGCATTGCATCCAGAACAAAAGAGGTTATAACCCCCCTGTAGTCCTCCCTCATCCAGCCAATAGAGTACAATGCTACCTTTGTTATGTACCTTACCAGGCACCTGTAGCAACTGGAAAGACCTCAAAGGTTTCTTACAAAGAGAATTCATGGTGTTCTGCGTATGTCATATGCTGACAGACTGAAATCACTGTCACTATACTCTGTGTCTTACAAACTACTCAGAGATGATCTCTGCCTTGCATATAAAGCAATCTCAGTCCCTGCTCTAATGGAAATGATGCACATTTGTAAATCAAATGGTATAAGATGCACTTGCTCTAGGGAACTCAACCTAGCATGTGACATCAACAGGATTTGCTGGAGAGACAGATATGTCTCACAGAGGTTACCTCTCCTCTGGAAGTAATTTTCAATTCAGGTGAACCAGAGCCCCTCGCTGACCCTATTTATGTGTAATTTGGATGACTGGATGGGAAACCAAATTCACCCAGGAGTTTCACCTGTGTCCTTATTGGAGAGGAGCAGTAGTTGTTTACTTAATTCTTCTTAATACCTTGATATTCTTGGGAACAGGGGTTGTACTTGGCTAGGTTTGTAAGGACCCTGGAGCCATTAGCCTAGTAACCTCCTATGATTGTATGAAACAAATACTGCTAGCAGCATTGCACATTTAATCTTCCTAAAAGCCAGAATAAGTCACCAATCAGACAAACAGAACAGACTTTCCTTCAAATTGAAGACATTTTCTTTGTGTGCTGAACTGAAACTTATGCTGTAAATTCTGAAATCAATCAGCTCAGCACACTTACATAACTTAGATGTAGATGCACATGAATCCAATTTCCTTTGAGTTGTTAGGCTAAAGAAAACTGCCTAATGATGAGAGAATTAGGGGAGAAACATTGTTTTTTACTGCAATGGCCTTGTTCTATTACATAACACATTAAGATCTTTTCTGTCAAAAAAAAAAAAGAGCAGAAATGGAGTACACTTGTGAAGCCTGGGGTAATGAAGGAGTTTTGGGGCTTCAGCCCCATGGGCTCATATAACTTGACCGCAGTGTAGACGGTGCTTGCTGTTTGTCTCTGAAAAGATGCACTTATAAAGAAAGGTTGCAAAATCAAAGGAGACTTACTGCCTGCAATGGAGACACAGTTTCTTTGGGAACAACTTGTGAATCCATAGTTATCACTGACCCCCTACTCTAATACCAGTGGGAAATGAAAGGAAATTCATTAGTGGGGAGCATTATGATGGGCATCCTTTGAAGTGCTGAAAGTACAATCTAGTTCTAAGAAGGTGATTAATGAGATTAAATTAGGTATGCTGTCTAAGATTAGATGAAGTACAGCATGCTATCAGAAAAAAAACATCCTACCTCCAAGGTGAACCATCTGCAGGAGACACCTTATCATGTGGGTGCTAAATGAGTAGGGATGAAGATTAGTCAAATAAAAAGCTATTCTATCCTTACCAAACCAGGAATGGATGATGAATGGAACAATGGAATGTGGGGGGGGGGCGCATTGATCTGATGTGCAGTGACCCTTTCTGCTCTTTTTATACTCTTAACAACCATGTGCCAAACTAAATTGTCAATTTAACTAGGCCGAGTCTTCACACAGGGTGCCTTACCTTATAAGTAACTGATGGAGATGCTGTGAGAGCTATGATACCTCCATATGCTATATAAATTATCTCTAGATTATCAACTACAAGGCAGCTTTTCTGAAACAATCAATACCCTATAAGTTGTTGTGCCTTGTTATGTCTTTTTGATCACCAAAGTTACTGGAAGAAAAGAAGTTGGATTTTGCAAACGTAACACTTAAAAACACTAGCTCTGTATGCAATGGGAAAACACACATCATTAACAAAATTACAAAGCAAGACTGTTTCTAGGACAGGAATGTTAGCAAGACACAGTAAGGCCTTGTTAAGTGTAATTCTGTTGGCTGTCAAAAAAAAAAAAAAAAGAATTACTAGAATGCAGAAATTAAAGTCTGAGCTAAATGTACTAGAAGTAGTGAATATAGTAACAGAGAAAGTAATGGATTTTTAGAAAGGGATATGAACAAATTTCCTAGAAAAAAATGGGAGTTGTGGGAAGAATACTTACAGAATAATACTGTGGACGAGGAATGAGATTTAAGGGATAGCAGGAAATGAATAAACTACGCAATGTCTGATTGACAATGAATGGATAGATGTAAGTGATGTATAATGTTTGCAATTGAAAATATGTCAATATGGTTTATTTTCATTTATATAAATGCTTATAAACAAAACAATGGACTAGCAGTGTACTATAAAACAAATAAAAATAAAAAAATGCTACTCAGGAATCACAAACCAGAATTTATTACATCCAAAAACACATCAGTTTAAGCACTTTTGTTCACTTTGGTAAGGAACTTCTTCAGAAACTGAGGAAAACCAAAAGGAAACAATGCTTAAATAAGACTATTTTAAAAAATGGCATTGGTTCATGATTCCTGAGTAGTGTTTTTTCTTTTTATTTATATAAATGCATAATTGCCTGAACCATAAGTGATAATTTAATAAAAGTGTTTCTTGTTAAAAAGATCTTATCAAGTTTTACTGTGAACACTGCAAGATATGGGTTTGAACTAGGATGGTGCTATTGCATCACTTATTATCTGATGTATGTAGAAAGCCACTGTTACTGGTGCTCCTGCAGAAAAAAAAGATTTTTTACCTTATGTGTTCTAGTAGGACTAATGTATTTAATTCTATTTATAACTAATGTACATTTATTGTGTATTATGGCTGCAAATAGTTCTGCAATTGAACTTGTGCCTGTTACTTAATTTATATGCAAAAATGTTGAGAGACATGAAGAAAAGATAACACGGGTGTGCTGTGAAAAAGGAAACCAGCTGACATAGACTGAGTGTTTCATTGTATTATGGATGCCCACCTTTACTTGCCATACAGTCTCGCAAGCCAGTAAGTGAGATTGTGCTTTAAAATGAATGGTGCTTGGTAATACTTGACAGATTTGTAATGGATTACTTATAAGTTATTAAACTGAAGTAATTAAGTCCAAAGAAACAGCAGCCAATGGTCAATCAGCCATCAGCAGATGACTAAGAAGGTGATACTGCTGATCCAATCTAATAATCTAAAGGTTAAGAGATAGGTAGTTTTTTGAACATTTGACATCCACTTTGCATCTATGAATTCTCAGACACAGTGGATTTAAACATTGCAGTGGTATGTTGATAGCCTGGACTGCTGCAGTCATTACAAATGTCACTCTTTGAGGGAGAACATTCTAACATATTTTTTTTTGCAGAGGGCAGTACAAGAGCACCTGATAGATCTTACATTATGCTCATATTGTAAATGTGACACAGACTACTGGTTTGGAGAAGGACTTTTTTAAGCAGAGTGCTTGACCAGTGGTATAGAGCATAAATCATATCCATCTAATCTCAAGGATCTGCTGAACATTTGCTGCTCAAAATACATTTATGTTTATCAGGTTTTCAGTTTACAACCTTGAAGATTTCTTTTAATTTCATTTTTTTAAGTTTACAGGACTATAAATATGTTTTATTTATCTTTTAATACACTCCATTTTGAGCGTTTTCTGTGCTAACATGTGTGCTTTTTTAGTTTCTGCTCTGCCTCACAATGTTTAAGTACTTTAAGCCATAGTGATGAGTTATTTTGCTATTGATCTATTCACCGCTTTTCCAGAATTACTCTTGCACAAGAAATCTGTGTGTAAAAAAACAAAGTGCAAAGAAGGAGTAAGTGAAAATAACTTTGGAGTAACCGTTCAAAAATGAATCCGTGTGCTGAGTCATTGCTGTTATCCATTCACTATGGGGCACTGGTTAAAGGATCTGAAAATATTTATTGCCTGCTCCATACCTTTCAAGTTACTTGCCAAAAATTTTTAAACAAAGCCAAACATAATGGTAGGCCCAAGGCACAAATCCAGCAACAAGTTTTTTAATGTTATGCCAATTCACTCAAACATTTACTAGTGCAAGTTTTGCATTTATGGTGTTTCTGACTGGCTGTAATCTTGAGTGATTTACCAGAAAAAAAAAAAAAAACAAGAGACAGGACAGTATCATAAGGCAAAATCAAGGATATTCTGCAAAATTAGGGACAGCTGGGAGGTATGGCTACCCTTAAAATGGCAAAAACAAAGAGTAAAAGGCATAAGCTTTTAAAATGAATAAATCTAATAAAACTGGTATAACGATAACATTATTTTGGGGTGTTGTTTTTTAATGAAAATTGGTTTTAATATATTAAGTTCAATTAGTTATGTCCATCTAAAACCTTCATTGCCCAAAGGTATACTCTATCAGTGACATAGAGTAGCATCGACTGACTTGCATTATCAGTTGACTGATAAAGCAGGGGTCCATATTTAGAGGAAACAACAGTCAGATTGAAGTGAACATAGGAAATTAAACAGCTTATTTATTAGAAGAGTCCAAAATGGATAGTGATGGAAATATTTAGTGAGAGAAATCACTGCTAGCTGTTAACTTTTCTCTTACACTATGACTTCCTGCTTTTATCTTGAAATTAGATTTAGTGGCACTTTCAGAAAACCACCTCAAGGACAGAGCTTTATACTAACCCCAATGAAATAATTATAAATAGTATTTTGTAAATGTGTCCCTAAAATGTCCCTGCTACTTGCTGGAGTGTTAGGTTAATTTAATATAAAGCAAACACACTGAAATGCAGGATTAATTTTTCATGGTTCAAAAGCATGGCTTAGTACTTAAGTGAATGAATTTGTAAGGACTATGCTAATTAAATGTTTAGCAATCAAAACACATGTTTGGCGTCTCGTACAGGCTGGTAATTTATGTTGTGCAATGTTTATTTGCATGCATAGGAAACTAAAATATGCTAAAATTTACAAGTCTTGTCTTCGGGCATCTCTCATGAGGTAGTGTAATATATTGAAGGGACTGAAGTGTGAGCCTGGAGGCTTGTGTTTGAAGTTCCTCTATCCTGTTTTCAAAATGTGCATTCCTAAACAAATCATATACATTGCATTTGCTCCAGGGATTCTTGGAAGGACTTAAATTCTTCTGCTTGGTTTCCAGATGAAAGTCAGTACACAACTACATTTCTCCCTGTGAGCAAAGCCTATTGGTTGGGGGGTGGTGGTTGGAGACTACTGGGACCAAATTGTCTAAAGAATCCCCTCCTCCATTAAAATGGGTGGATTTATCATCAAGCCAGGAACACAAAGTGCCAATAAGTATGAGTTAGTAGCTACTGATTAATTAAAAAACAAACAGCTAAGACTTGGAAAAATACAGCTAAGACTGAAAAACCAGTATATAGTTGGTATTCATTAGTTTTCTCACAGTACTGAGTGTGGTTTAAATTTTGACAAAATAACCAGTCAATTATTATGCCAATTTCTATATCACTCAAGTTGAGCTTTGCCTTCAGTGGGGCTATTTCAGTGACATGTTAAATATACTGACAAACATGTTACTGCTGTCAAAATTATGATGTCCTGAGCAGCCCAGACAAACTGTTAAAAAAATCATTTTATGTATTTTTCCTCAAGCAACATTATAATTATCCTGCTGACCCAGACACATTTAAAAAATATATGTTTATTAAGTTTGTTCTCAAGCATGCTGCTGGGAATGAAATGGGGGCTACACCACCTTACAAAATCCTTGCACTTTTTGCTAAAACAAAGGAAACAGTGCTGGAGGAGAAAAGGCTAATCAGATGGGGATGAATGTGATTGCAAGTATTTAATGCTGCCCTTCAGGACAGGATGTGTTAGTAAACTCACTGAGTATCACTGCTGGGATATACACAGCTGCTAACACTTTCAAGCTGCAGTGAATACTCACTTTCACACAGATACCCTCATAAAAATTCTTGGAAATCTTTCATTACTGGGGAGCCCCTTGGTGAACAGAAACTTCATTCTAGGCCTTTGCAGGCTATATCTTGACTCAGAATATATCATGCAATTATCTACACATATCAAGCATATATTATTGCAAAAAGTATCTCTTTAAAATTATATCTAGAACTACTTAGACAGACATGCATGATATCTATGTGTACACACACACACACACATATATATATATATATATATATATATATATATATATATATATATATAGTCGCTCAATATTTGATCGCAAGTTTATTTTACTGACAGAGAAATCAGGTGATACAAATGATAGTAACTGCATTTGACTAAAAGTACATTTGATTAAAAAGTCATTACAGTGAAAACTGTAGAAGCCTATATATGGCATTTTTGGTTTTGTTTTTGATTATGGGAGTTGTAAGGGAAGTAATTTAGAATATTTTGTGTGGGTTGGCAATGGACACCTTTATGTCATATACTCAGATCTGTGGATGTTTGTATTTGTCTGCCAGCACTGATTCACCATGGTGGTGTCTTTTTTTTCCCCTCTTCATGGCTGTGTGGCAGTGGATTTAAAATGTATAAGTCTGGGCGGTATGCAGGGGTTTTGCACCCCTGCAAAAAAGCTTTTTATGGTATGCATGTTGTATAGAATGTTTCTGATGAAATTACTTTTCAGTCAAATATACTTCTGATTATTTGTATCAACTGATTTCCGTGGCAGGAAAATAAACGTGTATTAAATGTCAGTGAACCTATATCATATATATATATATATATATATATATATATATATATATATATATATATATATATATATATATATATATATATATATATATATATATATATATATATATATATATATATATATACATGCTATAGGTAGAATACCATAGATTAATTTGATCATCTTTATTTTCTGTACTGTAAACACAGTATAAAGGATTAGTCCAGATAAAATCATTTTAGCTAGCAGATCTAGGAGACTTTCTTTCTCTGATACCTTCCCAGTGGGGGGAATAAAGACACCTTGTTGAAGTTTCCAGTTGTTTATTCAGTTAAGCAGGTAGATGGACAAGTGTTCTTGTTCTGTACTGTAGTACTATCACTGTTCAAAGGGAAAATGGTTTTATGGAATTATATCAAGCATGCTGTTTACAGCATCTGACATGCTGAAACAACTTTATATACATATATACACAGCTTACTGAGAATCTATTAATCTGTTAACTTTTATGTGATTTGTGTGGCTTCCTGGTCTCTCCTCAAAAAATGAGCACTGTGACATTAAGCAATTTCCTTAAACAGCAGGCAAGCAGAAGCTAACAGAATAACAAGGACTAGCAGTGTAAAGTTGTTAGCAGCACAGCCTTAACACTTCACACTAATCTGAGCTAAAATATCAGATGTCCTGAAATTTCTCTTGCTGGAAGTAGGCCTGATGCATTTAGCCACATGGAAGATTTTTTTTTCTTTTTTTCTTGCCACCGCTGAGTCTTTTTTTTCCTGTATGGGCAAAATAACAAGGTGTCATGGCCAGTTGCTACCTGCACATTCCTTTCTAATATGCTGTAACAGTCTCACCCTGTGGTGTATATATGTGCTCTTATAGTGGGGCTGACCCTACTGTACTACTAGTGTACAGGTACAGACATTTGAGAGCTGATCTATCCTGTCAAGACAGATTAAGGACATACTGTTAGATGCTTTGCAAACTAACAGAAAAGATCACTGCAAAGATGATCAGCCTCTAACCATGTTCATATCATGACCATTTTCAATAATTTCAGATTCTTTCTAAATGTATTCATATGGTGTTGTTTTCTTTTCCTCTTGATTATGCACTTAAGCTTCTTTTGTGCCCTGGCTAGGAACTGGAAATGTATTATAGTGATATGCGACTGTTTTTTCTGTAACGATGGATGTTATGTTGTCCTATCTCACCTTCATTCTTACAATGATGGGTTTGAAGCCAATCCTTGGCTCCGACTCGGCCAAATACATAGCTGAATGTCTCAAACCTGGCTTGTGGCAAGAAAGTATCCCACAATGCAGTGGTGTAACTCCCCAGATCTCATTTGCCTCTTTACAAGTTGGATGCACTCATCTTTGCCGTGGCTAAGTTGTGAACATTTTTTTCTTATTTTTCCTCTAAAATGTTATATTTGATAATAGTTAGCTAATATTCTAATTATATTTATTCATTGTGCTTTTTATTGCATTACAATTAGTTAGTGATAGTTTTATCCCCTTTGGCACGGCTTTTGCCATCACTTTGTAGGCCTACTGGTATCCCTTGTAGTGGTTGTTGTTTCTGTCTGTTAAGTCTGTCAGTAGCTTGTTTAAATTTGAAAGCTATTTGCCCATTTAAGTTAGAGAGCTTCTAGTTAATTGTTGTCTTGTCTAGAAAATAGGACTGTTTGAGTTAGAGGCCCTATTTTTTTCTCCCTGGTGGGCTTTCCTTGTGTCTCCCATAGTTACTATTCTGTGTAGCTTTAGCTTTTCAATAGTTCAATAGTTAAATATTTCTTGTTGTGTTGTTGCTTTTGTGGTCTTACCTTAACCATGTCTAAATACCCAAAAGAGAGAGAACATAAGCCTTCAGGCTTTAAAAAATGCAAGAAATGCTCACAAAAAATGTCCACCACACATAGACATGTTATATGTGTTTATTGCCTTGGTGCTATTCGCCTACAAGAAGATTGTACTTTTTGTCATTCTTTCAGTGCAAGGGTACTTCAAGAAAGGAGAAAAAAATTGATTCTGAAAGGGCTCTTAAAGCCAACTTTTGAGAAAGCCAACCATAGTTGTTCTTCCTCTTCTTCTTCTTCTCCTTCTTCTAAAAAGGAAAAATCTCAAAAAAGACATTCACCTGCAACATCAGCTCTGTCGGAGCTGCCAGTCAAGCTACCAAAAATCTCTAAGGCCACTACCTCCTCGGCTCCACAGTCCTCGGAGCCATCGGAGATCATATTACTTGACAAGCCTGGTACTTCGACTCCAAAGTCCTCAGAGCTGCAAGATACCTCTACTTGGAACCAGTCCATGGATATTTCACCAGTGTCTCCGACATTGAGATCTCCGAAACTACACAGGTCTTGCTCTCCTTCCCTATCTTCCAGGTCCACCAGGAGCTTATTGGCCGATGACATGGAACGGGTGGTGTGCAGACTCCTGAAGTCATTGGTGCTGACTAAATTATTCTCGGCTCCCACCCATTTGGTCTCGGAGCCTACTGTACCAATTATACCCACTGTTGTTCCTCCTCTGAGCCAAGCAGGTCCTTCGGAGCCAGAGTGCTTGGTACCATTTACTGTGGATCCATTGGTTCTGGGACCCCCTTCGGTGTTCAGAGAGCTGACATCTGATCCGACTTTCTCGGTGCCATCCTGGGAGTCTGGGAGCCAGGGTTCCCTGGTCAGCCCTGGGGGGGGATTCTCAACCCCGATCTTCTTCGGTGCCGAGTCTACCCCTCGGAGCATTGGGCCGGGTTTGCTTGGCTCTCACATCAGCATCAGGTCCAATTTCATTGGTTCCAGTGCCTTCCTCTGTCTCCTCAGAGCTGAGGGAGTCTTTGGAGATGGCGGGATCTGCCTCTGAGCTGAGGAGGAGTGTGTTGTCTACCCATTCAGCATGACAGAAGGATACTAGTACTTGTCCACCTATGGCACCAGCTACTGTCTTGGCACCACCCATTCCATACGACAGCAGAGATCCAGAACCTCAGGATCTCCCAATGGGTGAACCCTTCTCCTCCGAGGCCTCCCCAGAATATCCTACTGTGGAGCCACCTCGGAAGAGAACTTGCAAGAGGAAGCACGTAGACTCCCCAGATGAGTTCATCACTTCAGATACTGACCTCAATGAGTCAGAAGGGTCCCCACGGTCATCCTCTGATGATATCTCATTTGCAGATATTCTAGAGATCCTGAAGCAGAGGGGCAGCTGGCAGGCCACCGCCCCTTCTGATGAGGAGTCAGTGTACCTGAAGGCTTTTGGATCTCAACCTTCAGCCTCCTGGGTGTCTCCACCTTTTGATGAGCTGATGGACCTGGTTAGTCAAAAGGCATGGGAGTCACCTGACACTATGGAGCCAGTCCCTCGGAGGCCAAACAAATTCTTGTCAGCTCCTTCGGGAAAGGATTTCCTAACCAAGGGGGTAACTGTAGATCTTATGGGGGTGGCAGCAGCCACCAAGAAGGAACTTGCAGAGACATCCTCATCTGTTCATTCTCTGAATAAAGACTCTCGAATGATGGACAGATACAGGAAGCATGTCTTTTCATCGGCGACATTCTTACTACGATCGCTGAACTACCTATCCCACTTTACAAGACTACAAAGAGATCTCCTGAAAGAGTTAGGAGATACTCTACAAGGTTCATTAGCTGCGGGGGTGAATGAGTAGGTCTCCTCCCAGCTGTCTATCTTAAATTCCATTGTCAACTCCTCCATGAGGCTGATATCCTATGCAGCTGATGGAGCAAGCAGGGCAGTGGGTTCCAGAGTTTCCCTCGGGAGACACTCCTGGATGCGTTTGTGCAATTTTGCTGAGCCCTTTAAGTCTACTTTTACTAACACCCCTTTTAATGGTTCCTCACACTTAGGACCCATAGTAAAAGACACTCTCACCCGATGCGAGCAGAAAGGAAAGACTATCCCTGCCATTGGAGTACATTTTTCTGTACCTTCAAGACCTTATCCCAAAGGTCTCAGAAGAGTGGGAAAATGTGGTTTAAAAGATCCCAGAGAGTTTTCCAGGATGCATGGGGTGATTGTTTCCCCAGGGGCAGAGGGGGAGGTAACAATGGTAGATGCTGCCCCAGAGGCAGAGGGGGCCTGCAGAACCAGGGTGACCATGATTCCTTTTGTGGACGCCCTTATCAGCACTCCTGAAAGGAGGACCGACTGCTCTACTTTGGAGGCAGTTGGGGGACGTTTATCCATGTACCCAGAAGCCTGGCAAACTATCACAAAAGACAAATGGGTACTACAAATGATATCCAGAGGATACTCCATTCCATTCTCCATGTGCCACAGACCAGAACAATCCCAGATGTTCCACCCAATCTGAGGGAGCAAGCAACTATAGAGATTCAAACGTTGCTGCAAAAAAGAGTCATCCAAGAAGTCCCTGCAGACCAAATAGGATTCGGAACTTACTCAAGATTCTTTTTGGTGCCAAAAAGAACAGGGGACTGAAGACCCATATTAGACCTAAGCAAATTAAACAAATGTCAAGAAGTCAAAGTTCCGAATGGTAACATTGGAGTCTATACTTCTCTTTTTAGGGAAAGACAATTGGATGTGCTTGATAGACCTTCAAGATGCTTACTACCATATAAAAAGGACAGGACATCAAGAAGTTACTTACACTTCCGGCTGGGAGCCAGTCATTACCAGTTCAGAGCTCTGCTCTTTGGTCTCACTACAGCCCCCAGAGTGTTCACCAAATGCATGGCAGTAGTCACGGCTCACCTGAGGCATCTAGGATTCTGGGTGTTTCCCTATCTAGACGACTGGCTCCTATCTGCCACCACCAAGCATCTACTCCAACAAGCCAGGGATTTAACTTTGGACATTTGCAATCAGCTGGGTATTACAGTCAACTTTCAAAAATCTGCCTTATTGCCCTGTCAACATATTACATTTATAGGCACAGATCTAGACACCTCCTCTATGGTAGCATGTCTTCCAACAGAAAGAGTTGTAGCACTCAGACAGCAGATACTTCACCTCCTTCAAAAGACCAAAATGAAAGCAAAGATAATTCTAAGATTACTAGGAACAATGGCTTCCACGATTACACTGGTCCCTCTTGCCAGAATGCACATGAGGATCCTTCAATGGCTGTTGTTCTCCCAATGGTCACTTCAAGAGCTTCCAATGTCTCACCTCATCAGAATAACGGAATCATGCAAGAAAAACTTAAAATGGTGGATACACTCCACTCATGTGACCATAAGGAGACCCTTTGTTCCACATCAACCCATAGCTACGGTGACCACAGACGCTTCCCAGATATGGTGTGTGGGGGGGCATTATCTGGGAAGAATAGTCCAAGGTACATGGCAAGAACACAAGACTCACTTGCATATAAATGTCCTAGAGATGAGAGCAGTGCTTCTTGCGTTGCAAGCACTTCATGACTCTCTCCCTCTAGGGACAATTGCGATACATTCAGACAATATGTCTGTGGTTTGGTACATAAACAAGCAGGGGGAACCAGATCTTACTCCCTTTGTTGAGAGGCCCTAAGAGTTTGGCAATGGGCAGTTTCTTCCCAGCGCTTTCTAATAGCAACACACATTCCGGGGAAGTCGAACGTGATAGCGGACAAGCTGAGCAGCGCAATCCTAATGCCTCATGAGTGGTCTCTCAATCATAATGTAGCAGAAATGATTTTCCAAACATGGGGTCAGCCTTGCTGCGATCTCTTTGCCACTCTCATGAATGCCAAGTGCAGCAACTACTTTCCCCTAATCTCCCCTCTAGGGGAGACACCGAGCGATGCACTTGCTCATGATTGACCCTCAGGACTTCTGTATGCTTTTCCTCCATTTCCTCTCATACCCAGAGTCATTCAAAAAGCACAGTACTCGGGAAGCAGGATAATTGTCAATGCTCCTTACTGGCCTTGCCAGGTTTGGTTCCCCTTCCTTTGGCCTCATCTTCAGGAGAAGCCTTGGACTCTGGACCCAGTTCCAGCCCTGCTGACACATATGTCAGGGGCACTTCATCCTTCTCTCCACCCCTAAAATTGACAGTTTGGCTGCTCCACTTCCCAGTTTAGTCAGTCTTCACAATTTCACTCCTACAGTTAGAAATATCTTAATGTCCTCGCATAAAGCTTCCACTAGAAAACTGTATTCTAGCAAATTGAAAAGGTTTTCCTTTTAGGCACAAAACAGAAACATTGATCCTTTTTCTGCAGCTAACCATTCTATTTTGGAGTTTTTGGCAGAACTTTTCAAATAAGGTTCAGCTGCAGCAACCATCAGGGTTCAGCTCTCTGCAATATCAAATTTTCACATTGGTGATTCTACCTCCAACTTAATGTCACACAGGTTGTGTAGAGCCTTCTTAAAAGGTGCCTCCTTATTACGACCTCCCTTTAAGGAACCCCTTTCTCCTTTGGATTTAAATTTTGTTCTGTCTCATCTCATGTTACCACCCTTTGAGCCCTCGTCATCTTCAGACCTCAAGTTCCTTTCCTGGAAGACCTTGTTTCTAATGGCTATTTATTTATTTATTCCAGTTTGGTGACCGGGGAGGTCTACTGGACTCGAGAGTCCGTTTTCAGTGGAGGCCCAGGGAGAAAAGCTCCAGATAACAAGTTACAAATAATGTTTACATTGATAAGCTTTGAAGGTTTGCATAACAAGTTACATAACATATAGAATTTTTCACATTGCTAAGTTACTTATCAAGTTGAAATAACAAAAGAAAGATTCTTTTACATTGCATACAGTATGTAGTTGTAAAAAGGTTTTATAGCAGGATGGGTGGTAGATAGAGAAGGAATCCAATACTAAGTAGTTAAGAAGATTACAAGTAGTTATGAAGGAGAGGAATAGAGACATAGAGTGAGTGGCTGGGAGGAGATTGGTTATAACTTATAGTCAGAATATAAGAGAGAGGTTTGAAGGGAAAGGAGGTTAGCCAGGAGAGAAGGAAGGGGGAGGTTGGGAGGTATGGTGTGAGGAGGGCAGTTACATTTTCTGTGAAGAAGCAGGTAGGAGTGTAGTAGTCTTTTGAAGGTGTTTAGGTTGTTACAAGCTCCAGGAGTGGAGGGCAGGGCATTCCATTTTTTAGCTAGGGTGAAGGAGAGTAGAAGCTGACCAGCAGGATGCTTTGGTTTGTAGATGGAGATGAGGTTTTGGTGAGTGGATCTAAGAGGTCTTGGAGGGCTATAAGTTTGGAGGATACTGGATAAAGCAGGGCAGTTGGTGGGTTGATATAGTAATTTGTGGGCTGAGACTAATTGGAGGAAGTCTAGTTGATTGGGGAGTTCTAGCCAGTTTATAGTTAGTAGGGAGGAGCAGTGGTGGGAAGAGGCTTTGGCATTAGTGGAAAATCTGGAGATTTTGTTGTAGTATATTTCTAGTCTGGAGGTAAGGGTGGAAGATAGATTAGTAAGCAGAGGAGCACCATAAAGAAGGCATGGGAGAAGGTAAGTTGTGGCTAGGGTCAGTCTAGTAGAGGAAGAGAGGAAGTGATTATTCTTGTAGAGTAGGCCGAGTTTTATGTGGGCTTTCTTGATGTTGAGTTGGATGTGGGTATTGAATTTTAGGTTTTCATCAGTGGTGACTCCCAAGAGTTTAGTGGAGGGAACAATATCAATGACAGAGTTGTTGAGGCTGGTAATTTGGAATGAGTTTTTGTCAATGTGGGTGGATTTTGAGGGGGTAAATAGGAGGATTTTAGTTTTGTTGGCGTTTTGTGAGAAGTGGTTTTGGTGCATCCATTTTTCAGTGGTTGAGAAGGCAGATTGAGTTAGAGTCTTGAGTTCAGTTTGATTGGAGGCATAGCAGATGAGAGTGGAGTTGTCTGCATATTGGACAGTTTTGGTGAAGGGAATGGCTTTGTGGAAATCATTAATAAAGATGTTGAATAGCAGAGGGCCAAGAATGGAACCTTGGGGAACTCCTGTGGAAGTTGGAAGGAATGAGGAAGAGGATTAGCCCCATTTCACAGCTTGGAACCTGTCAGAAAGATAACTGGAGAACCAGGAAAGAGTTTTAGGTGAGATGTTAAGGTTAGCTAGATGGTTAAGTAGATGGTTAAGTAGATGGGTGTGTGAGATGGTATCAAAGGCTTTAGAAAGATCTAATAGAACAGATGAAACTAAGTTACCAGAATCTCAGGCCAAATTGATAGAGTGTAAAAAGGAGAGAAGGGCTGTGTTGGTATTGTGTCCTGGGCGGAAGCCATGTTGGGTAGGAGAGAGCAGTTGATGTTCAGTTAGGAATGGCACGAGCTGTATGTGAATGCATTTTTCGAGAAGTTTTGGCTTTAACTTCTGCTAGAAGAGTATCAGAGTTGTAAGCTCTTTCTATTAAACTGCCATATTTGATTTTTCATAAGGATAGTGTATCCTTGTGAATTAATCATCTTTTCTACCCAAAGTCTCTTCTCCAAATAACATAAATCAATCTAGAGAGCTTCCAGTGTTCTTTCCTAATCAGAGCAACAAGGCAGAATACAAAATACATCGACTAGACGTGCACAGACAATGCAGAATCTATTTGCATAGGACCAAAGACTTCAGAAAATCTGACCAATTATTTGTATCCTTCTCTGATGCGAAAAAGGGTAGCTCAGTCTCTAAAACTACTCTTTCCAATTGGCTTTCTAATTGTATTACATTCATCTATACCTCAAATCACAGAGATTTACCTTTCAAAGTGAAGGCTCATTCCACTAGAGCAATGGCTATGTCATCTGCCTTTCAAGCCAGAATTCACATGGATAATATTTGTGCAGCAGCTACTTGGACCACTCCACATACTTTTATCAGTCATTACAAAGTGGATTTGGCCTCCAGGGACAGGGCCTCCTTTGGTTCCATGGTGCTTAAAGGTGTACTCCCATGAAACACCCAGGGTAAAGGTGCTAGGGATGCTGTCCCATCATTGTAAGAATGAAGGCGAGACAGGACAAAATAACATAAAGAAGTTATGTACTCACCATAACGTTCCATGTTTGTTGTCCATCTTGCCGTTCATTCTTACGAACCCTCCCGCCTTCCCCCTGCCAAATACTCCTTGTGGATCTGGTAGATGTTTTTTTCTACCTTCAGGAGTTCTTAGTCTCAGTTTGTTTCTCCTTCTAGTAGGTATAATATATACTTGGATATATGTATATTTTTGCATATATGTATATAGTGTACATATCATTCAGTAGTAGCAGCAAACAAGATCTGGGGAAATACACCACCGCATTGTGAGATACCTTCTTGCCTTTCAGCTATGTATTCAGCCGAGTTGGAGCCCAGGATCGGCTCTGAATCCATCATTGTAAGAACGAATGGCGAGATGGACAACAAACATGGAACATTATGGTGAGTACATAACTTATTTTTTTAAAAGGTTTTGAAATAACAGCTCTACTTCTGCTGTAGAACTTCATGGCTGGTTAAACAAAATGAAAACAAAAAAAAACTTTTAACAGTGTTATAGATGATATCCCAGATATAACACTAAAAGGAAAACAAAAAACATTAACAGCTTTATAGATGATATCCCAGATATAACACTTTAGCATCAAGATAAAAAGGCTGCTGGGTTGTAAAGAAGCAAATAAGGGTGCTATATTTTAAAAATAGTACGCTTATGGTTCAGTTAGGGGATGACATGGTGACACTCGAAGCAAATCCAAGGCAGTCTATTCCAGTAATCATGCTGCATGGTACTTGTTAACGTCAATACTAAAACCAAACATTAGTATCAGGACGCTGCTGTGTGATATAATAACTCAATGAACTGGGAGATGGATGGCCATACTTGGTTACATCTTTTATTTAAATGATGTAGTAATTCGAAATAGCTTTGAGATGCAGACACAGTTGAACAATCATTCTTGACTGCCTACAATTCCTAACATTAGCAACCATAAGATACTTTGCAAATAAAGAACTCGGTATGAGACAAAAGATGGTTGCAGTTTTCTAGCCAATTGCTGTCACCTGATGGAAGGCAGACAAGGTGGCATCATGGAGCATTAATGTCTTGCTGAGGACAAAGGGCAAAAACCAGACTGGCAGCAGTCTGATGGCTTTTCGCTCCTCTTTATGGCACTAACAGGAGTGCTATGAGAAAGTCTCATCACAGACAGATCCCTCCAAAGATCAAAGAGAAAATAAGTAATATTTAAAAATATCAACCTAGGCAGTTAACAGGTGCTTCATACAATACAGAATGCATATACGCTTTGAGATGAGAATTAATGGTGTCAGAATTAGTTCAGGTAATAATTTTAGATGCTGCCAGAAAAGCTGTAAGCAAACCATATAATCAGTTAAATGCCAAAATGACATTTTGCAATCATTTTCATGCAGGTTCATTTGACTGACACTAAAGTAAAAGAACATCAGCGGATACACCACAGTATTTTCATGTCTGAAACACAAACAGCGCACAAAACATCACTTACAACTGTTGAGACCAAATTGTTGGGTTAGATATAGTAGGGACTTACTGGCTTCCATAAAACATTCTGTAAATGTTCAGAGATATTATGTAGCTAACTTCATGGAAAATACACTAGATGTACTCTGTAATAAACAGTAGGTTTGTTGACCCTGCATTTCAAATCCTAGGTCAGCTGTTATAATGTTACAAGCAATTTTCTCTCTTAAATGGTTTAGACTTATTTTAGAAACTTAATAAAGCTTTTGAAAAAGAAACTGTCACTATATTTTTGAATAATTAAACAGCCTGTCTTTAATCTTGCAAACATATCTATTTTTGCTGTAGTTTCTCAGTTACAGTACGGGAATACCTGGTTGGGCATATTTCAAGGTTATGACAAACATTCACTCCAGCTATCAGAAAATGGGATCCAAAGCAAATTAAAGTAAGGCACAAGCAGATGATTTTTCTGTTGCTTCAGATAACAGGGTCTATATAGCACAACCAGCAATGACACTTTGCAGTATTTTTACAATAGTGTATGTTGTACTTCTGGGTGATGTTCGGGTCCCAAATGTAAAAGGTTTCCTTCTGCTGGTATACTACACAGACTCCTAGTACCATGCATATGGTTTTCCTGTTCCTGCTTCATATCTGTGGATTAAAAACTCAGCCTGCACTTATGGTGCAGAATCTAGCAGCATAGTTAAATCAAGACAACAAACCGTACATGTTAATGCAAGTTCCTGCTAATGTCAATAATGTGCCTCTGTGGAAACTGGAGACATGAGAAAGTGATTTCTATTTCTACTTCAGACCACTCTTTCTTTAGGTGCTGTAGGGTTTCACTAAGGCCTTCTGTACTTCGGCACCATTCTTGTATCAATGATTACTGATTACTAAGCACATTTATTCAAAATGTTGGGACATAACAGTACTGAAACATATGCATTCCTTTAAGTAGCAGATTTATTTACAGATGTGCTTCATAGCCCTGGACCATCTTTTAACCACTAGATCCCACTGCATGTTCTCACTCTCTGAAAACAAAATGGAGACCAGGCTGAATGTCAGAACTGTGTGACCCATAATTAGGAGTGCCATTCCTTCCAAAAAAAACTTCAAGTAAAAAAACTAATTACAGCAAATATTAAAACTCATTGTATTACCATTAAAGTTCTTTTGCAGGAGGGTCTTGATCCCCACTGTAGACATGAACAAGGGGCTCTCCCTCACGTCACAACTACATATATGCATTTACTCTGAACATAGACAGCTTAACCTAGGAGTAAGGAGACTACTATGGTATACAGCAAACTCCGACATCTCAGTCATCTCTACGTCACAGACACGGGACTCCAATTGAAAGTCTTACATTCTTGTCTTTCTCTATAAAGAATAGTTGGGGCATAACTATAGCATATTTCTCTTTTGGGTCCTTTTTTCAGCCAGGTCACATACTTCTACATAAAGCTCTTTGTCTCCTGCACCTTTTCCAGACTCCAGATCTGCCATAATGGTGGAATAGACAGGTGGGGCACTTTAATGGTCCTGAGGAGACTTTTGGTCTCAGCTTCAGTCATGCTGATAGGGTCATTTTGGACTAAACCCTACCTCCCTAACTTGTTGTGCTTGTGTCATGAGATGATAGTGAAATGGTGCCACGGGGGTAATGCTCCTGATTATACATGTTGATGTAACCCTCCTTTTGAATGCTCACCTGCAGTGCAGGAAACACTTCTCAGTACAGCCTCAACATTGTCACTGGTGCTCATGACTGGACTGTGTGCCCCTAGCTTGTCTCACACTCTCCCTGCTAGGTAGTACGAGCAGAAAATGCCTCATCATTCCTCTCGCTTCACATTTTACACCGTTCCAAAACCTGAGCCACTAATCACACTCAGATCATGTGGGTGACTGGATAAAGGGATAAAAGCTCACAAGAAAAAAAAAAGAACACAGTAATATAGGACATATACAAAATGCAACATTACGATTACATTAAGATTACATTCAATTACAAGTACAGTCAAAGGTTAAAGAATATCTAGTTTGCAGATATGAAGATTACATCTCTTTTGTTTGCAGGCACATTGGGAATGTGAGGGTTCCACCTTTTTTATTTGCAGACGATGTTGTATTCAAGTAAATGTAATCTCGGTCATGCACAAGAATAGCTTTTTGCTGAGTGTTAAATGGCTGACATGAAAATTAGGACCAGTAAAACAAAGGCTGTGGTTATCTCCCAGGAGAGACTGGATTGCTCTGTCCAGCTAGATAACAGCTGCTACTCCAAACCTGATGAATGTAAGTATCTTGGTATCTTGTTTATGGTTAAGGAAAGACAGGATCTGGAAAGTGACTATTAGATAGGTGTAACAGTGTCAGTATGGCAGGAGTTGTACTAGACTGTGGTGATGAAGCAAGAGCTGACTCAGAGGATGAAACTCTGTATTTCGCAGCCTATGTCACATGAATGATAGGAAGACCAAGGCTACTGAGTCATGAGATCACTATGCCTTGCCAGTTCCCTCTGTAGATAGTACCTCAGCTCTCATGGAGGGATAGGTCAGCCTAGCTCAGGCTGGATTATGAACACCCATCCAATTATCTAGATTCCCAAATGAAGGAAGATAGTATATCACACTGTTTTATCTACAAGGGGAGTCTATTCCAGAGGTGAGAGAGATGCTCTGTAATGAATCTCTTCATCTTGCTTATTGATCTGCTGAAGCAGATTTAGAATTCTTGCATTTGTTTGACTGTTTGATTTATGAAGTTATGATGCAGCCTGGACTACTGTCTTCCTGATTGCTCAGAATGCAAGGCAGTTGTCTTTTCTGAGAAGCCTATAAGGCACAGAAGAGAGGAACAGTACTTCTAGTCTTTTCTGGTAATCTAGGATTTTAAGCATGGGATCCTCTTTGTTAGGTACCTCCAGGGTCTTTGCAACTGTTTGATATGTCTGGTAAGGTACATTGCAAAATGACTGTGACATTATATAATTGGTCTCACCAGCGCTGAACACAAGGGGACAATAATATTTTTAGATCTGAATGATATTCCCTTGGAGATCAGCTATGCCAAGCAGAAGAATTTCCTGACAACCATTGCTACATGGTGATTAAATGAGAGGGCGTTATCAACCCAGGTTCTCACGTACCTGACCACATTTTCATTTTGAATTGTATATGGTCAATACTATAAGCTGAGAAGATGGCTTGCCTGTCAAATTTGACAATGTTGATTTCTTAGCATTTAATTTAAGCCCATTTTCAACACAGCAAGCATTTATAAGTGTAAGTTCCTGCTTCAGGGCTTCTGTGTCAGAGGAGGATTTTAGAATGACTCTTAGTTTGCAGTCATCAGCAAACATAGTTAGCCATAGGTCTTGGTGTTTAGTCTACAGGTCAGTAAATACTGAACAGAAGTGGTCCCAGCACTGAGCCATGTAGGAAAACCAATGGTCACCTTCATGCTCACTAACAATGCCCCTCTCCTGTCTGCATTGCATGGGTTCAGTCTTTTAGCCAATTATACATCTATCTTAATATATATGGGTCTATTTTGTAATACATTTAGTTTATTAATTATGCGAGGATGGGGACAAATGCCTTGGCCAAATCAAGGTGGGCTACCTGTACAGTGTGACTGCTGTGAACACTCTGTGCTACCATGTCAAAGAAGTTTAATAGGTTCATTAGACAGGATTTACCTTTAAAAAGCCAAATTGCTATGGATATAGCCTGATGAGATTTTTAATGTTTAATTTAATCAAGTCTGTTAGAATGCATTCCATGGCCTTAAAAATGAAACTCATCTGAATGATGAGCCTTTGCCTCTGGGGTCAGAAGTAGGGCAACCTTTTTGAAGTCATATCACCATGCCAGTAGGGCACATTTCCAGGACTGAGCCTGTAACCTGTCTTAGGTTAAATAACTTATGCAGAGGTTTAGCCAGGGCATGTTTAGTACTATTTAACAAACAGCTCTGTGTGTTATCTGGTCCCTTGCAGAAAGCATTATTAGTCTTGGATAACACTTACAGTAAATGTTCTTTAGTGATGATGGGATTTCTTGAGAGCTAAGGCACCACAGGACTTTGTATAGTTATCTCAGGTGTGAAATTTACACTAGGGTCTAAATAGGATTTTGCCATTTAGGTTGAGTTCTATACATTGTTGAGTGTTGTTTCTTAGTTTTCTAACATAGTAAAAGAAGGATTTGTAATTGTCCTTGGTTTCAGATGCCAGCCTGAGTTCATGAGCTCTCTTAGTAGATCTACTAGACTTTTTTAAATTTTTAGTCAAATTCATAATTTTAGACTTTTATTTAACTCATTGGGTCATCAGGGAGATTTTCTATTAAAATTCTCCTTATATTGGATCTATGTGGTCCTGTTAATTCTATAAATTTATTTATTTATGTGAGTGTAAAACTCCTTTGTAAAACTATCCGCTTAAGCGATGTCTGTGATGTTTTTATTTTCAAGACTTCATCATAGAATTTGAGGAGATTTGTGCACTGAAAGTCTTTGAATGCCAGTATGCTGGTTCAGGGGCATTCAGATAGTTTGAGAGAAAAGTATACTCTATTATGGTTTGATTTAAATGGTGTGGAAGTTACTAGTGGAGGTGAGCATGACACTGCTATATTTGTAAGTTCCAGGTCAATAACATTTTGTCTTCTAGTTGGGCTAGAAACAATCTTTTCCATTGAGTTTTTATTTATTAGATTTTAAAACTTCTGTGCATATACTATGTTGAAGGTATAGGTACTGCATTCAATTAATGGGAAGTTAAAAATCTCTCACAAAGATGGAGCTTTTATTTATGGGGAGTTCAGCTATAATGCTGCAAACTAGGGGCTATGATTGACTCTCCGGCTGACACAGACATCCTCCAAAAGGGTCTTACTGAGGCAGATACCTGGTGTCAAAAACCATGGCCTCAAGCTAAATGCCAAAAAGTACATAGTCATCCCCTTTGGAAAAACAAAGTACCCACAAACTACCACATAGGTGGTAGCCCCCTAAATACGGAAGACTTAATAAGGGATCTGGGGACCGAAGTAGATAGTAACCTCGCCATTGATAATCACATTGCCAAAGTGTTAGAAAATCCTTCTATGTGGCCCACCTAATCACAAAAGGGTTTGCATCCGGATCGAAAGAGGTCATTGGGCCCCTCAATGCATCACTCATCAGACCCATCATAGAGTACAATGCCCCATTTGGGATGTACCTTACAAGACACCTGCAACAACTGGAAAGACCACATAAGTACCTCACCAAGAGGATCACTGGCCTGAAGCAGATGCCCTATGCAGCTCGACTGAAGAAACTCCAGCTGTACTTGGTTGCATACCACCTACTCAAGGTGATCTCTGCCTGACATACAAGGCCAGGTCCAACCCAGAATTGATGGACATGCTCCACCTAAAGAAAACCATATCCCCTCAAGCCACACGCTCCAGGGATCTAAACCTCACCACAACAATAAATAAGACATGCTGGAGGGATAGATTCCTGTCCCAGAGACTTCCCATGCTCTGGAACAAGATTTCAATCTACATTAGGCAGAGCTCCTCACTAACCCTCTTCAAGAGAAACCTTGACGAGTAGATGGGAAGCAGAAAGTTTACCCCAGGGATCACTTCAAATGGCTCTGCTGGACAGAGGCACAGGGAACTAATCTAAGGGGGCAGTGAAAACCAACACAACTGGTGCCAGAGCCATGGCCTCAAGCTAAAAGCCAAAAAGTGTATAGTCATCCCCTTTGGCAAAAACAAAGTGCCCATAAATTACCACATAGGTGGTAATCCATTAAGTACAGAAGAAGTAATTAGGGACCTGGGGACCCAAGTTGATAGCAATCTCTCATTTGACAACCACGTGGCCAAAGTGGTTAGAAAAACATTTTATATAGTCCACCTAATCATGAAGGGATTCACATCTAGATCAGGGGAGGTCATCGTGCCACTTTACTCATCCCTCATCAGGCCCATAATTGATTACAATGCCCCTTTTGGGATGTACCTTACCAGACACCTGCAACAACTGGAAAGACCCCAAAAGTACCTCACCAAGAGGATCAAAGGGCTCAAACAGATGCCATATGCTGCCCGGTTAAAGAAACTCCAGCTCTACTCAGTGGCATACCGCCTGCTCAGAGGCGATCTGTGTCTGACGTATAAAGCCATGTCCAACCCAGAATTAATGGACATGCTGCACCTCAGAAAATCCAAATCCCATCGAGCTACGCGCTCGTGAGACTTGAACCTCAGCACTGAAATAAATAGGACATGCTGGAGGGACAGATTCATAACCCAGAGGCTCCCTTCACTCTGGAATAAAATCCCAGTCCAGGTTAGGCAGAGTCCCTCATTGACTCTCTTCAAGAGGAATCTTGATGAGTGGATGGGAGATCATAGGTTTACCCCGGGTATCACTTCTGTGTCACTGTTAGACAGAGGCACAGTATATTAACCTCGAAAAAGGGCATAGCAAAATTATTTTAAAATGGGTGGCGAAAGCCAAACACTCTGGCTAGGCTTATAAATGCCTTTGGGCAGATAGCCTAACACCTACCTATGAACCTATGAACCTAACATTTAATGTTTAAACTTTGGTGGGGTCATGAATGGTGTCCAATAGCAGATAATTTTGGTTAGTGTAATATAGAGTTTGTTAAATTCCATTTGTGGGTCTCTAGGAATCTATCTACAGATGATATGGTCTCTGATAAATATGGGCACACAGCGCTATCGTCTGCTGCAGGCAGACTTCATCAGAATGTGGGCACACTAACATAGTTGATTGGATCTGACAGCATGCTGGGCACTAAACCCAGGCATACAGGGAAAGCTTTCAGGGCATTTAAACAATGTTTCAGTGATTACACATATACGGATGCCTTCCAAATGCATAAGTGCAGCAAGGGATGTTAGCTTACATTAATTTGATCCTGTTTCAATATTGATATAGTTGATATGCTGAAATGTTTAATAAGTTAACTAAAAGCAGTATGGGGGCAGCAAAGGCCAGTATGCGTAAGCCTTTAAACATGAGATGCAGAGCATCCCTTGCAAAGCTGGTAGGACTGTCAAGCATCTTGTTAATGCTAACAAATACTGTATCTCTCTAGACATCAATTATTTAGCCAGTTGTTGAAACCAATCATTTTTATTTGTACTTAGGCTTCATTTGTTGAGCAGGTTGGATTCTGCTCAGTAGCAGTATCTTGCCTGCATTTGCAACATGCAAAGATCTCAGACATGTTTCTATGCATCTTCCTCAGGATTTTTTCTCCAAGTGATTTAGCCCTACAAAAGCCCTTGAGACATCTAAAATCCTGGTACCTGAAAGACAAGTTACTATCATGCTGTATTCATCCAGCCTAGTAAGAAGGGAATCTATATATCTCAGTATGAAGTCACCAATTCCAAAAACATTTTGGCCTCTGGCGTTGTCTGGTTTACTGGAATTCAGGTGCTTTGTCTCATGACAACTCCTTGTTAAAGATAAGATATTATGTGGTGCAATGTTTTATTTTTGCTGAGACTTAAGCCTTACAATCTATGAGGTGAAGGTCAGGATTTCTTTACAGCATCAGCATACGACCTTATATTATGTCTTAGGGTTAGATGCACAGTATGTGATATGTTGGTGTGATACCCACAGTCTTTTTTTTCTGTGAGAGTGAAACCTCCATATCTTTTAAATATTTGTGCTTCTCTGTGTTCAGTAAAAGTTCATTACCTGTGAGTGTAAGGCAGTTGCTACACTACTAAATGATACCTAATGCTACGAGGTTGGCAACAGGGGAGACAAGAGTGAACTTCCATCATGTATAGAATGAAGTAAAACTTGATTTGATTTACAGAAAGTTGCAGAGCTTAAATAAAAGAAATCTATCGTCACATAGTTATCAGGTAAAGGATGGGTAGTATCCTTATATATAAATATCTATTTAGGTAAATAAGTAACTTGGGCTTAACTGTGACTATGGTATGTACACAGCTCAGGATACTTGCATAACAGTAGTGCTGTGCTTATTTGTAGTGACTGTGGGCTAATTTGTGCAACGTAATGCTGCTGCAGGCTGCTTTGGGTACTTGGTGCTCAGCTTGCTATATCTCTATAAAGCAAGGTGAGTTGTTTTTATTAGGAAATGTTACAAATGAGAGCGCCAGCTTTGCACAACATAGGGGGAAAATAAAAAACTGCTACAGCTCTTATCAAAAGTAATTATCTTCCCCAGAACTGCAGAAATTACTCTCCTCCCAGTAGTGTAACCACTGAATGCTCTAGAAGATGTATACAAATGCCCAACACTGCCTGTTTGCTGTAGCTTTGAAAATGACTACCCAATATTCAGATATTAACGGGACCAATGAGATCAACTGAAGTGGCATAAATGAAACTCTTTCTCAGGGTTGTTGAGCTTACAAGAATAAAACAATACTATGTATTCGGCATCTCACAAAGACTTGCTAAGTGCCCTAAAAGCCTTACCATTTCCGATCATAACAACTTTGTCATTAAAACCAGCACCTCCTTTAAATACCTATGATTGCTACCTTTTGAAAAGGCAAAAACCTAATAAAAGCCCCTCCCTTTGCTTCACCCGTTGCTCCTCACATTTATGTAAGTACAAGTATTTTTTTTCTCTTTTAAAGTTAATAATCATACTAATAAGACTTTTAAAGACACAGTAAATATGTAGTGCATGGAGCTCTGTGATCACACTGCAGTAACACTTCAAAAACATCCTCATTTAGCATTACTCTAGCACAAGACTCAACCTTAACAATAATTAGAAGGGTGCTTAACAATTAAGTATCCACTACACGCTGTTAAGATCACATTAGGGACTAAAATCTGACATTGCTGGATACTAAACAGCAGCAACAGAACATAAAATCACCATGTTTCAACTCTGTCTGCAGTCTATCACATTACATCCAGTATTTTCAAAGACACTGATTTCCTTAAACAGGGAATATGTAAGCACATAAACCACTTCCCTACTGCTTTACCAGTTTTTAAAGACGGCACAACACATGAAGATTTTTTCTCTTTGTTTTACATTTCTGCAAATAATAGCACACGGAGCAGATAACTCTCCATGCACTAAAATGAATTATGACTGGATCTCTGATCATAACGAATTTATTTATTTAATATACACTGGAAATTAATATGTGCTCTACACATGGATGCCTTCTGGTCATTGCAATAGTGTCAGAAAACTGACCGAGTGTGGCAAGGGTTGGAGGTGTAGTCTCCTTCACTCATACCACATCCCAATCCTCAGCCACCAACCTACAGTTACATATACAGTGCCTCTAACTTCTCCCACTACCTCCCTTGTAAAGCCTTCCTGAACCACTTCTAGTACCACACAACTATATACAAAACATTGGAACTCAGTACAACAATATTACATCTTCACTACTACACACCTCTAGCAGACTAGTACATTACAGCTAAATTACACCAAATGAAAAAAAAATTATCCCAGTAAACCTTTTATTCATACATGCTATAAGCAGAATGTAAGTTCTAAATGCTAAACAATGTAAGCCAGAATTTACAACAGAATAAATATGATAAAAACTATTGCATATCACGTCCTGCACATCACATTAAATATTTTCTTGGCCACACACAACATAGAATCGCCTCCCTTCTAATACAGCAGCTTACATATCAAACTAATTGCCAGCATGTTATACTAATCCAAATATACCCACAATCACAATTTCTGTAAGAATCATATCAGATACTGACCATTAATACAGACCACTGCAGTCATTTATACATATCAGTATACTGCAGCATAGCAATGCTAACAGAAATACAGGCTCTAACATAAACATCAAACTCAAACTGAATATGACACCAACACCAAAGTTCAATGTTGATCATAATAACTTAACAGACAACATATCGACTTTATCCACACGTCAAACAATAAGACTCTACTTACTGTCACAACAAAAATGAGGATAACGTAACTAAGACTATACATATTGAGCCAACTCTTACCTGAATCAAAAACAGATCTCAATTGAATAGTCTCCTATAATAATCCAATTTTGTTACTGCCACTACTAGAACCTCTACATATATGAACCACTAATTCAGTTATATTTACTCAACATAATTTTCCTCAACTTACCCCGAAAATATTTTGATACTGAATTATTACCAAAGCACCTTATTGACCACCAGCATATTCTCTCATTATGGTCCTTTAAAACAAAAAAAACCCTAAATCTTTAAGCATATAAAATAATTTCTAGATACACAGACTGAAAATTTAATTTCAAAAAGGGAACAAATTTATTCAAACAACCGCACTAGTGACATTTTCCAACATACCCGAGGATATCCAAAATAGGTAGTACTCAACTAATATTTTTTAAAGATTCCTCCTTATCCTGGATCATACCTCTCAACTGTACAGATTTTTGCCTCGTGTTTTTCGTCTGTTCCTGATAAAATCTTTGTTTTTCTGGCAAAACACTGAGGATTAAAGTTAGAAAATGATAACAGACATTTGACTTTCAGACTTCATACCCTTCAGAAAATGCATGTCAATTCAAAACCTATTACCCTAGTAACTTTCTAAGTTTATAAGATCAATATTTAAAAAGTGTCCCTATTTTTGGGCCTTTGTTCCTCCATTAAATATAGCTTTGTCCAGATTTCCTGCTCTAAGAAGTTGAGAGGTATGTACCTGAATTACCAAAAACGTTAAAAAATGAGAAAGGAAGCATGACTGGAAATCCTGGAATATTGCCCTCACAGATTAAATGAAAAAGGAAAACTATTAAAACCTAAAATTTTGCACTCACATTCTGGCTATTGCAACTAAAGCTGACTATATTACAAATAAGCAAAACTCCCATAACAGAAACCTAAGCATTATTTGCAATCAGTTTATTAAAACATGCCAATATGTCCAAGATCTGGATATAAGAACACCAGATAACATAAGGTGCACGTAATAAATCTTTTCATAATTTTCCAATCTATTACCATCTATATGTAAAATAAAAAATGCCGACCCATAAATGAAATCACTTATTTTATTAAAAAGGTTAAGCTCTTTTGTTCTGCATTATGTCAGAACTTCTTCAGAATCTAAATACATCACTTCCACTTGAATGTGCATAGAGGTCAAAACAGAAGTCAACTAATAATATATCATTCAGTTTCTAAACCAGTCATAAAAACAATTATCAGAACATTTCATAAAACAAAATCTCCAAACAGCAAATACATGATTTGATATAGTTTTGTATACTTTCATATATAATGATATCTATTTGAATAAACTTCCTAAAGATGTGTAAAACTCCTCTGATAAAAATAAAATCAATGACCTTAGTCTAGAACAATTAATTATCTCCCTGTGCAGATTTCATGTGTGTACATGATTTCCTATTGTCAAGACATCAATAAAAAAAATAAAATGTAGATCTGTACAAATTAATGAATAATAACATCTTTACTCATAATTTTGCAGCCATTAGGGATTAGATACCTTGTCAATGAGACTTGGAACAACTGTGGCATTTAATAATAGTTGCCGGTAGAGTTCCCGAGATAGTCCAGTCTCAGTTCCCATATGCCTCTTCTCAAATTGGCGGGAGGGGGCACCTTTCTAAAGTACTTTTTTTTTTTTAATTTTCATAACCATCAGAATGCTCACAATGGTATTCGTCTTATTAACAATATTTAATCTGTGCTGATAATCCTAGTTTTTAAGGGTCTTTCAGTCTTAATGGCATAAAACACTAGGCAAGACATATACAGTGCTACATAAATGACTCCTTTGGTGTTATAATCATTTCTAGCTATTGGTGAAATGACCCTAGGGTAATTAGTTAAAACAATATTTATAAGATCGTAAATGAATTTGCACTGCTTGTACAATCCACAGTTCATCATTCCCCTGTCCTTTTTTCCTCTAACCATTATTGTATTTTATTGCTGTATTGTACGCTGCTTAAAATAAGTTTGATTACAATCCATGTGTAATACACCATTAACCCATAATAATTTTAACTCAAATACCACAACTCATTTGTACTTCAGATTACTCAGTAAAAATCAAGTAAAAGAAGTACTTGAGCAGCTCCTGATAAAATCGCTGGGAAGTACATACCTACATGACAGCCCTTCTCTCAATATCCTACAACACACAATACTGGCTAATTTCAGTCAGGTGTGAAAACATCATAATCTTATCATAAATACAAACAAATCCTCCATCATGACATTTAGAACAATAATAGGAAAAGGGAACTGTGGATGGATGGATGAAAGAAAAACTGGCAAAGACTCTTGTTCTGTCTATAAACCATCTTGGTAATCCTATACCTCAGTTATGCTTCAAAATGACTTCCATATAATTCTTGAGCAATTTCATTCATTCGCAACTCACATGACATCACATTGGATGAGACACTTGGGCAACTGTGATTAGCATGTAAATTCTTACATCTATTTCCCTTTGAAGCAAGGAAGCAAGATGAACTAATATAAGGATGCCAGCACTAGCATACTGCCTTTCCATGACTGCTTTCCACTCATTAATAGTTCCACACTTCACAAATCTTCTGACAAAATGTATCACTCCATATCACAAGCTGATGCTACAGGCCACCATTGCATCATATTGCAGAAAGCAGACTGCTTACCTATTACAGCAAGAGACACCTCCATATTCAGCTTGATCATACTCAAACTTCTCAGTAACACTTAATGCCTGCACTTTGCCTCTAAGCCTACTGACACAGAGCCACTACTTACACAGAGCTCCTATTATCACAGCTTTCCTTCAAGAATACTATGTGAGAAAAATCCTTCTTCTGCAAGATGGAATTGACTGCCCCTAACCTTAGATCACAAAATGACTACACTATGGCCTGTTAACATATGAACCACATTTAAGGGAAAAATAAACTATTAGCACACTCAAGAAGAATATAAAAGCAGATATCTTCAGGATGAAGGATAATTATATTAAATATTACTCTTATTTCTATACACTGACAACAGTAAGTCTTAAAATATTCTCTACAGAACCACCTAACACTACTATGTGTTATCAAGTCCTGACATCTTCTATGTAGAACTTGTATGCCCTCATTCTGTTTACCCATAATACCTGTATCCCATCCCAGGTCATAGCTAAAAACTTCACCTATATGAATCCAGCTCATGGGAAACATCTTATGCATTCCTAACCAATAACCAATCTAATACTGAAACATAATACTCCCCATCAACTGAGTGCTATCTGTTGACAATTTTTACAACTCTCCTAACCTAGATGCCAACTTTAACTTTCCCCGCAAGCATTTCTACAAGACATTTTTCAAGCTTTACTTACTATAGATACCTTTGTCACTGATTATCTTCAAAGCCTTTTGGAACTAAATACGAAAAATGAATTTAGCTATATTAAGTAAGATGTTACAAAACAAGACTGCTGTGTACATGGAGATATTTAATATACAGACTTGTATTAAGTAAGCCGTTACAAAACGTGCTCTTGTTTATATGTGTGTCTGATAGACTGATTTGCATTTGTGAAGCTTTTGAACACAAAATACTCTATTTGACTGCATTTCTGTGATCATGTATATAAAATACTCTAATTGTATTACTTGCAAATGTTATACTTTCTTATTTGCAGTTGTTGTAATGCATTGCAAAGTTTAGAGTTAGACAAATATTTCTAAAGAAGGATGTACTACCGTCTTTTGACAAGGTGCTCATTAACAAGTCAGTCATTCAGTTAACCAATAATCAGCTTGTAACTTTCTGATGTAGAATTGAATCTAGAAGCTTGAATGACATAATCACATGACTGTATTTCTTAATATCCATGAAATCATCTAATTCATTTCTTAGAGGTAGATAGTGAAATGGAGAAATTAATAATTTAAATGTCAGTGATTATTTGTTCCAGAAATGGAAAAAATATTGATGTTTACTCGGTTATTTTTTCAAATTGGTAAGCAAAGTACATGCGTTTCAAGGCTATCCTGTGGATCTCTTCCTAATAGCCATCGATTTCTAATGGGCATGCATTGCTCATTTATACAATGTCACCAGTACATACCATTTCAATAAACACAACAGACTGGGCATTGCCTCACACAGGCAAGATGAAGCTGGTGTGAATGCTTTGCAAGGTCAGGTATCCTAAAGTCACAAGTGATTGTGTATTCTGCTTTCATTATACTAAATCCCTATTCCCTCTGCACCATATCTGCTTTCATACTGGTAAACCACTGTTCCCAATTTATTACATCTGCTAACATAATACTAAACCACTGTTCCATCTGAGACATATCTGCTTTCATACTGCTAAACCTCTGTTCCCTCTGTAACATATCTGATTTCATAATGCTAAACCAGTGTTCTATTTGCACCATATCTGCTTTCATATTATTAAACCCCTGTTCCCTCTGTACAATATCTGTTTTCATACAGCTAAACCATTGCTCCATACGCACCATATCTAACAGAATACAAAACCTCTGTTCCATCTCTGTTATATCTGCTTTCACATGGCTAAACCTCTATTCACTCTCCACCATATCTGCTTTCATAATGCTAAATCCCTGTTCCCTCTGCACTATATTTGCTTTCATACTAGTAATCCGAGTTCAAACTGCACCCTATCTGATTTCACACTACCAAACCCCTGTTCCCTCTTCACCACATCTGCTTTCATACTACTAAACCTCTGTTTCCTCTCCACATAGTGCCAAATATCAGTATATTCCACTCTATACAAGGAACCGACATGATTAGTCCCTCAACATATTCTAGTAATCATTCTCAAACTTTGTCTTTTTTTTCTTTGTTTACTTCAGGTGAAATACCTAGAAACAAGAGTTTTTATTTATTAATTTACTTGAGATTACCTTAAACTGAAAATACCATGAATGAATGCTCTATCACTGTAATTGAAAGATCAACCATGATCCAGATAAAGACTTTTAGCTAGTCCTGATGGAATAAGATGACAAATTCAATCATGTCTGCTAAGTTGTACAACTTTAAAGTTTTACCTGTAGGTTAATAATGTTGAACAGATTATTAAGGAATATCAGGATTAAAAGATTTATGGCATAATCTACTGTTTTGTCCTTTTTTATCCCTTTTTCCCTTTACAGATCCATGAGGATTACCAAAATGCACCCTCTCGATCTTACCATGATGCTTTGCTCAATAGTAAGCATGTACTGACCAAGAAATGACTGCAATTGACAACAAACCATTACAGGCTGCATATGCAAATGACACCCAGAATAAAAGAGGTTCACTGTTATATGAAGTGAAGCCAATGGAGAAAAACAGGATTACAACAAACTGCTGAAGGAAAAGAAAGAGCAACAGCCATAGCTGTGACCCTGGATTAAAAATAAACACAGCTCTACAACACCATTGTAAGTTGGTACTATACAGGTGCTGCTCTGAACAAAGCTTCAATATGCAGGGTCTATGTTAGATAAACAAATGCTTAAAATGTCGAGTACAACATGCTCAACACATTTTAAGCGAACGTTTAACTAATCGACCGCTCAGTAACTTGAAAATAAGAGTTTCGAAATGTTTTAGTTGGCCATCACTTAAAATATAAGCCTTGACGTCAGTATTTGAATTTCATTAGAGTATTCCAACTATGATCAGTTGCTGTGCTTTCTACATAGATTTATGAGAAGTTAACACTAAATAAAGTAAGTTAATAGTAAGCAATGTCACAGTTAAAACTACATACACTAAGTAAAAACCAAGAAAACAGTTTACTACTATAGCAGGCATTTACGGCACATAATTAGTTGCCTGCATTTTTCAGTATAAATGTAAATATAGTAAGAGCAGGAGCGGCCTTAGGTCAACTGGTGCCCTAGGCAAAAGGGCTCCACTGTGCCCCCCATCACACCACCTGGTGCCCCCATCCTGGTCTACCTACACCAAATAAATACTGGAAACATGCCTCTTCTAGAGCGGCGCCCTAGGCGGCTGCCTAGTTGGCCTATGCCTAAGGCCGGCTGTGAGTAAGAGATAAAGTGTGATGCTTTAGTATAGCACTACACCATGGCAAACACTGCTCACTTCTCCCCTGGTGTTGTACGAGAGCATTACGAGTGTGTGAAATCTCAGAAAGGAAAAGACACGCTCCACATAGATGGGTATCTCTATGGTCTAGAAAAGGTATTAAAAGACAAGAAGTACTGGTGTTGTAAACTGAAATTGAAAAAGAGCTGTAAAGGTCACGCAGTGACAAAGGAATATATATATGATGAAGTATTATTAAAGTGTACAGGGCACCATCATGCATCAGATGCATGTGAGGTTGAGAAGTACATAGCTTGTGATAAACTAAAGCAGAGTGCTCGTACATGCAGAGGCACTCCTGCCCTACTTGTAGATGATGTGTTCGCTTCTACAGCCACAGAATATACAGCTGCACTTCCAACAAGAAGATCTATGTTGCAGCAAATAAACAGGGTTCGTCGTCATAGTGTAAGAAATTACATTCCTGTGTCCACCACCTCAGACACTGATAATCCTAGTGCATGTACTTTGAAAGAAGGATGTTTTATGCAGAAATGAAAGACTGACATCCAAAACAATATACATGTTCTAGTATTCTCCACTGTGGAAAATCTGCGTGATAAGTGTTTCACCTATGTGGTTAATGGATAGTGTGTTTCTTACAAAAGGTAGATTGTGTAGGCAGCTCTATAGTGTTCACGGTCTTTTGTCAGTTGGTGGAAACACTAAGTATGTTCCATTGTTTTTTTGCCTAATGACGAAAAAGTCTTATAAATGTTACAATTTCACGTGGCAGTGTTTCTCTGAATTGTTGGCTGCGGCTGATCTCCATGTGTCAGTTAAATATGTTTTATCTGACTTTGAGATAGCAGCTCTTCGTAGTGTGAAATATAGTTTTCCAGATGTATGTTCAAAGGGTTGCCTTTTTCATTTTGTGCAGGCTATCTGGAGAAAATTGCCAAGCTTTGGATTAGCTAGCTTGTGTGGAAAGTCTGTTACATTCCAAATGAGTGTTAAAAAGTTGATTGCTTTATCATTTCTCAATGAGGATGAAGTGGTACCAGCTTTCCTGGAGTTATCAGAAGAATTTCCTAATGATGGGAAGGAGTTACTGTCGTACTTTTCTGACATTTATGTGTTGGGCCGCGTTAAGAAACAGAGAACCCGATTGTCATGTACTGATAGATTCCCTCCAATGTTCCCTATGAAGTTCTGGAATATTTGTGATTAAATGCTCTATTCCTACCACGGACTCAGAATCACATAGAAGGATGGCACAGACCTATCCATTGTTTATTAGGGTGGTGAATTTGTGATATACCATCAGTGTTATCAGTACAAGTTAGGGAACAAAACAAGGTTAACAAAACAAGACTGAATTTACAGTCGGGATGTCCTCCGTCCCAAACGCAAAACAGTTGTCAGGTATGACAGATTGCAACATGTTCTGCAACACAAATATGAGTACAGTAGAGAACATTTCCTCCATGCAGTTGCTGTCCTTTTAAAGGTGCAACGTGTTACTAAGCTTCACTATCGAGCACAGTTAGGGCACTTTAGTAGACTGATTCACTGTACATAAATATATTTTCACCTTTAGGGTGCTTTGTGTGTGTTTACACTTGGTAGAATGTAAGGGAAGTACTGAACTAACGGAAATGGTACAGATGTGATTTAGTGGTTAGCATGTAGGTATCTCGTACGTCACTAGGGGAAGGTGTTGGCCAAATATAACTTTTCGATCTTTTGATTTTCAGTCATTTTTGTTTTCGGTTACATAAACGTTCGCTTAAAATGTGTTGAGCATGTTGTACTCGACATTTTAAGCATTCGTTTATCTAACATAGACCCAATATGCACACCACACATGTAGGATATATAACCATGCTAAAAAGTATAAAAACTAGTACACTCAAAATAAGCAAACAATCAAGCAAGGGACCAAATAAGTAAATAAGGCTATAAACAATAGTCATGCAATAGCCATTAAGTAAAAACACAGACTGTAAGACATATCTATTTGGGAAATATATGTTTTATTCAATGGTTGCAAATAAAGAAAAAAAAATACAGCAGTAAAAACCACTCCACTCGGCACCAGATTAAACTTTACCTCCATTAGGTCTATTAGCCATAACAATCGTTCCTGTTTCAGGAAGCACAGAAAATAGAAAAGATGGAGTGTAAAAATTAATTATGAATAAATTAAAAACATCAATTTTATATATTGTTAATTGGAATGCATTTTCTGTGGAAGAAAACCTATGGTAATAGTAATCATTAGATGGCACAAATATTGAGTAGACATCTTATACAACCCATGCTGTCTCCCTCGTCATTACCATTATAAACATCTCGAGAACGTAATGGTGGCACATTTAATCAAGCCTGCAGTTGTTACTTTCCTTGCTGCATTTTTCACGTGTATACAAAATAAAAATGAGAGAGGACATGCAAGTGGTTGGTGTGACAGAGCAAGATGCAGAGGACAGGAAGAAATGGAAACAGTTGATCTGCTGTGGCGACCCCTAACGGGAGCAGCCGAAAGAAGAAGATACAAAATAAAAATACACACGGTCTCTGGATAATTCATTGCATGAAAGTCATTAATGCACTTTAAAAATTAAATGCTCTGCTGAGTGAATACAGATAAATTATACCATATGCTGATTTCTCTTGTTTTTAAGGAAATAAATAAGAAACACAGCATTACAGAAGCATGCAGTCCTGATCAGTTAAAAAACAAAACGTATTAATGAAACTGCAAAAATCATTCAGCTATTTTACCTACTGGATCATCAAATTTATACTTTCTCAGATTATCTAGGAAATTCTAGCTGATGTGATGTGAATAACATTTTAATAAAACATGTGTGCAAGTGCTATGAAAATAAAACTTATTTGTACACTCTGTCTAGGACTCCTTGTTAACAATACTCAGCTCTCACCTTGACAGAAAAAAATCAGATATTTCGAATAACTTCAGGCAGAGAGACTGAAATCAACACTTACTGAGCTTAGCAACCTTTTTAAGAAAAGTGTCAGTTTGTTGTTTGAGCACTGGTCCTCAAAGGTAATAGGAACTTTTCTGAGTTCAGCACTCTGTCATTTTGGAAGAGATGGATATATTGCTAACTCCAGCAGACTTCTCTTAACTCTCCAGATTTTTTCCTCATATTTTTGGTATATTCCTCACAAAATTTGTGGTTTTCTGGAAAATAATTGGGTACTGAAGTCACTAAATAAGTTAACCTTGGCTCTAGACTATTGTCACTATTGAAGCAACACCCCAAACCCATGTGCAAAAAAATTGAAAAAGAGTTGTGGATGGATGAATGGAGTTGAGTTTCAAATATATCCTTCTGAAAATGCATGTTATGCAAAACCCATTATTCTATCAACTTTTTAAATTTATAAGAGCAATATTTAAAATTGTCCCTATTTTTGGGTCTTTGTTCCCCTATTATTTTAGACTTTTTCCAGAATTCTTATACTAAGGGTGAGAGGTATGAACTCCAGTCAATACTGGCCTTCTACTGATGGCCTAGAAGCATTAAAAACTTTTATGTTCAAAACTGTCTCTTTTATCAGTGGAAGAAGCAAGGGATTTAGAAAGATAGTTGTTTATCAGTGGAAGAAGGAAGAGCTTTAGACACCTTGTCTCTTCCTCAGCAAAGGTGCAGAGACCTTTTATTTGCCAGGAATCATTCTTATTTGGCAACCTAGGATTCTTAATGTATTTATCACTGATTCATATGTGTTTTTTGTGTGTGTGTGTGTGTGTGTGTGTGTGTGTGTGTGTGTGTGTGTGTGTGTGTGTGTGTGTGTGTGTGCGTGTCTGTGCTGGGACATTTCTTGGTCCATTCAGCGGTAACCCTTCTTACAGATAAATGTATTTTACTGTCAAAAGCACTCCCTACTGTGAGATAAAGGATCGTTATAACCTTTATCTGGTTCTAATGTGTCATGAGAGAAATAAAAAGAACCTCAATAACACTTGATACTCACCATAAAAGACACAGACTATCATTATCTTTTGCCAGGAAGAGATAAAAGCCATCCTAACAATGTTTGCTTTGTAGTGATGCACACAAGCAGAGCGGTCATGTATCATACTAATTCCAGAGGATCCTGAACAGACCAAGATCCAAAGTGGCAATTCTAAATACATCTAGGTGTGTTCTTTCACAGGAACCCTGAGAACTTCTGTAAAATATTTACAGCGTACAAACTGTGTCTGACACTAACACCATTAGGACAGCTAGGGATCAAAAACCTAACTCAGAGGCCTGACAATCTATGAATTTAACCAAACAATACCATTTCCATAATCCTAAACTCATTTAATTCCAAAAGTCTGAAATCCTGAATTATAAGTCTGGACAGAAGCTAGCTACAGCAGGAATTGCTTAGGTTATATTTAACACTTCTGTGTAGAAAACGTCAACCAGCACTATACATTATTACTTTTAAGAGGACATTATAAATCTTCCTAAAAGTATGTATAATTATAATACCAAATGCTATTTTATAAAAAAGACAGAAGTCAAATAAATGGCATTCCATAGTTAAGAAGATGTTTATATGAAATTGTACTTTGAGGGTATGACTAGGCCCTGCTTTGCCCCAGACCATCCTCCTAAATTATTCCTATGGTCACCCAGCGTTGTATAAAAAAAAATGTCTACTTTTAATAAGTGTGAATGCTTGGAATTATAATATTCTAGTTACAGGCAGTTCTGCTTGTGTGTGTGTGTGTGTGTGGGGTGGGGGTGGGGGCAGGATATTGTTGCTCAATGCATGCCAACTATATTAAAAAAAACATCAGTAAATCAGTATATGCAGACCATATCTGCAGTACAGTGCATACATACTTATACTGGCTGAAGGTCAGCTGACATACCCTGTCAATATTCAGATTAACATCAGTGACCCTTTTCATCATTTTTATTTGTTTTATGTAATAAAATATAACATATATAAAGTATGACTACACATTAACGCAGTCCATCAAATATTTAGGTTCATAGGTGTGCACTAGGCTAATGGCCCTGGGGCATTTACAAGTCTAGCCCATAGACATGCCCTGGCATTGTGCCACCTGTCGTTAGTTCCTAGTGCCTCTATCAAGTAGAGCCACTGGAGTGATCCCCACGGTGAACTTCCTATTACCCACCCACTCATCAAGATTTAGTTTGAAGAGGGCTAGTGAGGTGCTCTGCTTGACATGTATGTTGTTGTTGTTGTGTCTTTCGGCTTTTCTTGGTTAAGGGTCGCCACAGCGGAACTCTGGTCCACTAATGATTGGCAGTATATTTTTACATGCCGAGTTGCCAGCTCTGACACAGAACCTTCAACGAAGGTACGCCCATTCACGCATGTCTCCACACAGAAGACGCTTTAGCTGAGAATCTAACAGGACAACGTCTTACTGTGAGGCAACAACATATGAAGTCTATTCCTGAGCATGGGTAGTCTCTGGGTTATGAATCTGTCCCTTCAGCATGTTCTATTGACTGTGGTAATGAGGTTGAGGTTGAGGTCTCTGGAGCGTGTGGTGCGGAGGGATTGGGATTTCTTTAAATGTAGCATTTCTAACACAGCTGGGTCAGACATGGCTTTGTAAATCAAGCAGAAATTGCCTCTTAGTAGATGATATGAGACAGAGAATAGCTGGAGTTTTTTAAGTCTGTCCATGTAGGACATGTGTTTAAGGCCTAGGATCCTCTTTGTGAGGTATTTTTGTGGCCTCTCCAACTGTTGCAGGTGTCTAGTGAGGTACATGCTAAATGAGGCATCGTACTCTATGACTGGTCTAATGAGGGAAGAGTAGGGAGAAATGATGACCTATTTCTTCCTGGATGCAAAACCCTTAGTAATGAGATGTGCCACAGAGAAGGACTTTCCTGACCACAGTGGCAATGTGGTGTTCGAAAGAGAGGTTGCTGTCAACCTGTGTCCCCAGATCTCTTATAACGTCTTTAGTGTTCAGTGGGCTGCCATCAATGTGGCAATTAGTGGGAACGGAGTTTTTCCCAAAGGGGTGATGATGCATTTTTTGGCATTAAACTTAAGGTTATGGTTTCAACACCGGTCATTGGTTTCAGTGAGGCCTTTCTGTAGGATGTCTGCATCACTTGGGGAGCTAATAATGGCTCCCAGCTTGCAGTTGTCTGTGAAGTTGGTCAGCCAGTGTCTCTCCGTGTTGGCCTGGACTTCTGAGAAGTAGATGCCAAACAGGAGAGGACACAGGATCGATTCGTGTGGGACTCCACTCGTGACAGGTCGCCAGTCTGACTTGGAGTCCACTACTTTCACACTGTGGGTTCTATCTGTGAGCTAATTTGTAACCCACCTAACGATATAGGGGTTGATGCCTAGTTTGCTGAGTTTATCAATAATTCCTGAGTGAGGAATGGTATCAAAGGCCTTGGCCAGATTGAGGTAGGCTATATGAACTGCCTTACCTTCATCCACTGCTCCGGTGACTGACTCAAAGAAGTCAACCAGGTTGAGCAGGCATGATCTATCTTTCAGAAAACCAAATTGCATGGGATCTAGAGTTTGGAGATTCTCTATATCCTTGTTAATTAGGTCCATGATGATGCGCTCCACAGCCTTACATATCAGATTCTTCAGGCTAATGGGGAGATAATTTCCAGGGTCTGTAGTCACTCCTCCTTTATGGAGAGTGATGACTGTAGCAGTGCGCCATTCAGTAGAGACAAAGCCTGAGGTGAGGCTGTGAGTGAAGAGCGCACACAGATGTGGTGCTAGTTCACTTTGTAATTCATGTAGAACACAGCCAGGGATATTTTCGAGTACCATGGAAGCTTTATCCTTGGCATTAGACAATGCAGCTTTAACCTGTGCTGCAGTAATGTTGGGTGCCTGGCATTCTTCCAATATTGATATTGGCCTTTTAGGTGGGTGAGAGGGGTAAAGTTGGCACTGAATCTGTCGGCCAGGATGTTGGCAATATCTGTTGGCTCAGTATAGGGGGTACCATTGTGCGGTAACTCAGAGCAAATCTGGGTATTGTCATGGAGATCCTTGATATAACTATAGAAGGCTTTGTGGTTGTTTTTAGTGTCTGCAGCAATTCTGCCTTCATAGCTGACTTTAGAGGTTTTGATGAGGGATCTCAACTTTTTGTTGAGGCTAATAAGGGAATTTTTCCAGTCTTGAGACTTCACCTTTTTCTGCAACAGTTTCTTCCTTCTGTTATAGAGTTTATTAATGGCAGGGGACCACCAGACTGGCTTTCTTTTTTTGGAGGAGAGCATCTTGGTTTTGTTGGGTATGGCTAGTTGCATGCATTTATGTATGTGTTTGTACAGCGCACTGGTGTATGATTCAGCAGTGATGCATCTATTTTCCATTGGCATGGGTGCCATGAAGTTGGCCACCTCTGCTTTTAGGAGTCCAAAGTCTGCTTTGGAGAAGATTTTCATGGTGGATACCTTTGCGGGGGGCGTGGGTGAAATGTGAATTCCCATGGTGATTAGTTTGTGGTCAGATCTAACCAGGGAGGAAATAACTACTGGTGTAGAGCAACAGTTGCCCATGTTAGTAATAACCAGGTCAAGGATGTTGCTTCCTCTAGTGGGGGTAAGAAGGAGTTGGTCCAGGGCATTGGAGAATTCCAAGAAGCATTGGGCCAGTGCATTGGTGCATGAGTAGTTTTCCCAGTTGATGGAGGGGTAGTTAAAGTCACCAAGTATGAGAATGTTGGGTCAGTCCAGGGTGCTTAGGAATGTGGAGTGAGACTCTTGGGACATGGTTGGGGAGCTATAGCAGGCTATGACCTGAATCACCATCTTACCTAATATTAGTTGTACCTGGAGTATCTCAGATGAATTATGCTGAGCTTCTAGTCTGGAGGTGTGCATATCTTTTATGAATATGGAGACATCACTGCATTTGGAACTTTGGTCCATGTTCTGGAGCTGAAAGGTGTGAAATGAGTTATAGCTTGGTAGTGCAGGGGTGCTTTCTGCTGCTTTAAACCAGGTCTCCGTTACAGCACAAATGTTGATGTTCTCCATTTTGAGGAGTGCTTCAAGTGAGTGCATCTTGAGATTTAGACTTCTTTGTGTTGAGCAGCATGACCCTCAGATTGCATTTATTTATAGCTGTTACAGTGATAATTTTGGTCTTTGGAACACCACCTAAAAAGGCATTATAGGGGTGGCAAGAACATTAGCCAGTACCCAGAAACCCAGGGGTGACAGATGTAGGCCATCTCTGGCAAAGCATCGAGGTCTGTCATTTATGTTATCCCAAGCAGGAAGATACTGGATCCCCTTAGAACGACACCAAAAACTTAGCTATTGTTGAAGTCAATCATTTTTTGTTTGTACTGTGGTATCATTCTGGGCAATAGTAGGATGCTGCTCAAAGCTAGGGTCATACCTGCCTGGGCTACATAATCCGAGAGCTCCACCATGTCTCTTTTCATGTAGTCCAAGGAGGTGCGTCTCAGGTCATTCACACCCACATGGACAATAACAGAGTCATACTTGCACTTGTTGTGGAGTGACCTGAGTGTGTGTGTTATGTGTCGGATTCTGGCACCTGATAGACAGCTTCTCTACCTTCTCCTTATTCAACCTAGTGAGTGGTAGTATAATGCCATTAAATTTAACTTCACAACATAAGCCATTGACATCCGACAAGAAACTGCACTGCATGAGATGACTCTCTGCGCATATCTGTATTTTTTGAGTCTTTTATAATTACTGCCTTTCTGCTTCTGTTCAGATAATTCCAGCATATTCTCATCCATCCTCTCACTAATTTCTTATGTCCCCCCCCTTTTTTAATATTTACAATGAAGTTACCTGGTCAATACATTTTGGCACACAGTCCCAGTAAATCTGCTTACATAGTTTTCTTTCATCTTAACCTGCTATAATGCTAAGATATTGTCCTTCATACCTGGTCAGCACCAACTATATTCATTCTCCTCAACTTACATCTATTCCTTTTCTGTCACCCTCTACACATTTTCTTTATTCTCCTCCTCACACTGCCCTCATTATATTCCTCAACAACATGCTTCTTCAGAATATTGTTATGTTTACTAACCCGTGCCCCACCCCCCAATGCCATCTGGAATTCTATTCCCTCTTCCCAATTCTGTCGTCTTCCTTGTTTTCCTACTGCAAAGACCCCAGCTTCACAATTATCCTTCACATCACCTCACCAGCATCCTGTACCACCAAAGAATTACCTTCCAGTGTACATCACCCACTGGACCTAATCTTTTCATCCCCACCATATTCCAAGCCCATTTCCACATATTATCCTTTATCAAAGCATCAGCCTTCTTTATACATGGCTCACATAGACTGCTCAGACCATTCATTGCCACTAACTTTCCTAGACCAAGTGGTTTATAAATGAGCCTTATCCATCATTCCTTATGCCTCTTCATCCCTCCCCCCACTTTTCTCTATCTCTGTTTTGTGACTCCCTCTCTCTAACTTCTCTTTAATGCATTATTCCTTCTTATCAACTAGATTTGTATGCAAGAACCATCCATCTTTTAAATCAAAATATTCTTAGAACCACTGAAATCACAGCATATCCTCTATATCCCCTTTATCTCACAGGATGCTTGTACTCCTGTCACACTCTATCTTCGTAGAACTGCTATTACATCATCTGATAAACAGCCTTAGCAATACTCCAGATAGGCTTTTCTTCCTCAGGTGCCCACAAGAAAGTCTCTCAGGTATATTTCTTTTTTATATATTATCTTGAAGGGCACTCTGCTGGAATGTCGGCTCTCTTAATGCTGAGTGACATCGCAATTAAAATAAAACAGACTGAAAATCCAAGAGTGAATATTGCACATTGCTCTTTTCCTTTAAACGTATTTTGAGGGGGCAAGACCCCCACACCTCAAATGTATATACACACACACACACACACACACACACACACACACACACACACACACACACACACACACACACACACACACACACACACACACACACACACACATATGTCAATGAAATTGACAAACCTTGGAGAAAAGGGAATATTCAAGAAATGGCCACCTCAGATTTAATATATTTAAGTCTGTTTTTTTTGTTGATCCCAGTTTTTTGAAAAAATTCAATAAATTTGTATTATTAAAAAAAGACTACTTTGTTGGCCTTTCAGTCTCTGCATTATGTGATTTGCTAAACTGGTTGCTGACATTTCAATGGTTATCTATCTGCAGTTTTCTCTGTGTGTCCCAAACCTTTCCCCCTAGTTCCTCCTCTTCTCAGTACAGCCTGTACATCCGCTTGTTTTCATTACCCCCTTAGTCTCTGAACTGCGATGATAACCATACAGCCTGTTAACATCTACGATTATGACATAGTGTATTCACTGCATTCAGCACCTTTTACATTTTCATTAGGACAGAGAGAACACGTGGACATTACTTCACATTGTACATTTCTAATTTCTTCCTGAAATACACATTTTTTTTAAACTGAGAATAGCATTATTGTCTCTAAAGCAGTATTTGTGGACCATTGTAATATTTAGAGCAAAATATTGGTTTCTCATATTACTGTAATACACCATTACTGCATTATTTACCATTACTTAATGAACTAATTATTTTATTAAACAACATAACAGCATCTCTATGTAACCTTTCATTTACTAAACAAATACACCCCTCACTTTGTACACTTAGCCTTAGATAGGGAGCTTTCTCAAGTGTTGACGACAGTGTTTCTGAGGTCCTAATGGTGTCTGTTACTAATGACATTATGGGGTTGCTGGCATCTTAGTTGCTTAATGATAGCAGAGCAGATTCAGTCATATAACCTTTTCTTGTCAGTTGGGTGGTATCTTCCATCTTAGGATAAAAAGGGCCAGTTATCTGACCCAAAAATGATCCTTGGAATTAATCCCTCTTCAACTGCAAGTCTGGTCATATTACCACCTGCTAGTTAAAACAACAGTGCATGTCCTCCCCATGGTCGAATGGCATTCGAAAGACATGCGTGAATGGGCGTGCCTTCGTTGAAGGTTGGGTGTCAGCATGGCACCTTGGCACCGTAAAAATATACTGCCAATCATTAGCGGACCAAAGTTCCTCTGTGGCGACTCCGAACCGGGAAAAGACGAAAGAAGAACAAAAAGTTAAAACAACAGCGGTAGAATTATTTTCCTGGTATGACACAGTCACTTCTATTCCTCAAGCAGATGCTCATACCAACTGTTGTGACCACATGCAATACTTTACATTTGCTTACACTGAATTTCAGATGTCATCTTTCTACCTACTTCGTGAGTCTTTAATACTTGTCACATCAGTGAAGACAAAGAACCTGCTTTCTACTCTCACAGATACATCTGAAACAAGCACACCGAAGGTGGGCCTATTTCATATATTCGAACGCTTAAATGTACGAATCATTAAAGATCAAACTTTAGTGATCGAACATTTAAATGTTCGAATATATTAAAAATTTTAAAAACAAACTAAACAAAAGAAATTAAAACTAAAGGGTGTAAAGCAGGGGGCAATCCCCCTGCACCCCCGCTACTTAAATATACCAACTCCAAGATCACGCTACAGTCTAGGGAATGGGAAATATTCCATTTCCGCACTGTAGCACACAGAAGTGCGATCTCGGAGTTGGTATATTTAAGTAGCGGGGGTGCAGGGGGGCTTTCCCCCCTGCTTAAACCCTTTAATTTTACTTTTTTTTTATTAAATATTAATTTTTAATATATTCGAACACTTAAATGTTCAATCACTAAAGTTCGATCATTTAAGCGCTTGAATATATAAAATAGACCCCACCGAAGGGTATTGGACCCAGTGCTGACATTAGCAGTAATTTATTATTCACTTCCCTTATTTCTGATATCACCTACAATACTGTCCTACTACTCAACCATGAAGCAGTCAAGACCCCAGATCTTGGTCTTTGAAATCTGCAAGTGTCTTAGCAGATGCCTGTGAAGAACAGACTCAAAGATCTTGTCGAGGTCTAGGTAGACATTAACTTCTTGCATTACCCTGTCAATTCCTGCTGTAGCCCTCACATAACAATCAAGTTCCATTGCCAGCTTCTTCTAGCTTATGTTGCTTGTTGTCCTATGCATTGTCATTATATAGGGAAAACAAACAACCTTTCCTTTGGGATTCATTCCATCACTTTCCCTGCTGCTACTCTTGGGCTAACATGTCTACATTTCCTGTGTTCCCTTTATGTGGCACTGGTTAGCTCTTACTCTGTTTTTCCCTTCTACATGATGGATGCTTTCTTTTTGCCCTAACTGCTACCCTCACTTTTCTGTGTAGTTGCACTGACCTCCATTCTTTCAGTTTGTGTCACTTTTTCAAACCATTACTGAAAGCAGAGTAGTCCATCTATGACCCAATCCCACAACTTGTTCTTTCCCCTTGATTTACCACCAGACAGTTAAGACATATTTGACCTTCCCCCCATATTCCACCTATCAAAATCCCGCATCATATCTTGTGTGTGTGTGTGTGTGTGTGTGTGTGCGTGCATTTTATCTATTTATTTTTTATTTTGAATTTGTTAACCAGGACACAGCACTGATCCCATTAGACCCACTTTAGTCTCAGCCTGGGGACTTTCCTTCTCCCCACTCTTTACCATTCAGTGGCATGATTACTGATGGCTAACTGCACCCTCACTTGGATATCCTTATCCCTGCTCTCATCATGCTTAAAACCATATGCAAAAGTGTATCTATTCTGATCAAGGCCTTCATCAACTGGCTGAACCCCTTATGGCCCAAGACCTCTAATGATTCTCACTCCATTTCTGTCCCAAAGTTGAGACCAAAGTCTGCTCCAACCAGATTCAGATGTCCTCGGTGTAACCTTTATTCTAATATCTGATGCCTTTATGTCTTCCTTGCATTCTCTCATTTTCTTACCATAGTGTGGTCCGTGGTAATACTCTCTTGTTAATCCACCAGAACTCTTCCCACTTCCTCTACCTTAACAACCAGTGTACTTACCCTTGCTCCTATGTATTATCATATTTTTGTATTACCTCAAGGACCTTGCCTGATAGCCCCAATACCATCGCAAAATCAGCCCACTCATTCTGTGACCATGGACTCCTGTGCTGGTCAAGAGCCCTTTGGTCCATTCATTCCTAACCAGGAGTGCTGATTAGCTCTCTGTTCTCTGAAAAGAACTGGATGGTTGAGAGCAGGCCAGCTTGCTGGTTTTGGGCATTCACCTACTATCTCCATTTTGGGACAATCCTTCCACTCAGTGCCTCTACTGAGCCCACTACTGCAGTTCCACATGTGGAAGTGTTCCTCAGTATGCCAGATTCCCCTCAGCTTACTAGTGCTAAGTACTGTGACTCAGCAGGCTATGCTGGCTCAGTGTTCACTGGGTAACACTAATGCTCCTGCTAGAATTCACCTAATGTGGTGTACCAAGCCACCTCCCTTCACCTGTCTGTACAGCTTTAAATGCCAGTTAAGCTCCCTAAAACTCTGGACCCTGGTCAGCTACTGCTTTTTGTCTCACGCTAGCTATGGCTCAGAATAGTTCTTCTATGTCCTATCCTTCTTATTAAAGGGCCATGTTTCCAGGATACCATTAATGTCCTTTCTCCATTCCTGCATTACTGCTTAAAGCTCCCAATCATCCTTCCTATACTCCTTGAACTACATGATAATATTACCCAGCTATTTTCCAAATCATCCATTTGTGTTGCTATTTGTTCATTTTTTCTTCCTCTGGTTCACTGCCTGAGTTCATACCCCAATCCTTTCTTTTCATAGATGCTCTCTTCTTCCATCTTAGTTTAAACAAACAGTCATGAAGACATACTTCTCATCCAAGCAGGATGTGCCTAAAGAAAAATGTCAGACTCTCTGCTGGACTCCCCTTCACCATCCTACCAATCTGAGCCTTGCTTCCGTGCCTGCTGTTACAATAAGTCATTGTATTTCTTAATTCCTTCCTGAACATGTTGCACAGGATAGTACATCTAGACTGCTATCCTGGTGTCCCTCTACCACCTCCCAGGTCCTGCTTGCTACCATCTCATTTGCTTTCTAAGCCAGTCATTGGTATCTTCACGCACCCCCAACATAATCCATTCCTCCTTCAGGAGGAACCCACAGCAACCCACATGGTACCTCCTTCAACATCATACCAAGTCAACAATCAGAAATCAACTTCATTGTAATCTGGTCTCTCTTGTTTTCCTTGCAAAGCCTATGAGTCTCCAGTCACCAAGCTGTCATCACTGTCACCACACTAGCTTAACCTCTTTGCTTTATTTCCTGCTGCATGTCTCTGACTCTCAACCCCTTTATATTCAACTGCAATTCCATCCTATTTCCTGTTCCTACTATTTGATTTTCTCCCTTATTTTCACATTAACCCATCTTTCTGTCTTCTCTATATTAACCCAACCATTATTATTCAATTCTGTCTAGTACCTTTTGTTACCCCCAGTCTCTTCATTTTTAGCCATTTGCACTTACTTCCTCTCCACCATCTCCATTTCTTTCTTTCTGTCACCTCTTCTTCTCTTCTATTCTTACAGTGGACCCCCACTTTTTAGAATATACACTGTGGTGCATCTTTAATATTCCTAAAAGGCTATTGCATACAAGATGTAATGTGGCTCTGCTTTGCTTAAGCAGCAATTAATTGCTGCCATTACACCAAAAAGTATGGCTTACTCTCAAGCTTGTGTATGTCTTTGAAGTTACATTCATGCTTCCAGTCCCTAGTAAAAAACAGATGTTTAAAATGTGGAAAGACTGATAACAAAAAAACAAGCACGGTCCACACTGTGCCACTCACATAAAACGTGTGGCCATAATGAGGGATTTGACTTCCTCAGTGGAAACTTGCAATAATTTTATTAAAAATGAGTTGAGCACTTTCATTTATATTAGTGTCTGGACTTCATCATAAAGCTCTGCAGAGTGCAGGTTAAAGGGAAGGCAGCCTTTACTTCTCTGACCCATACAACAAAAGCACTCAACTCATTTTGAATAAAATTTATTGCAGGTTTCCAATGAGGAAGTTGAAGTTCTTCATTCTGGCTACTCATTTTATGTGAGTGGCACAGTGTGGACCATGCTTGTTTTTTGTTCATGTTTCCAGTGTCTACAAAGTAGCTCTGAACTCCACTCTCCAAACCGTAAGACATGGTGCCACAGCAGGAGTATGGAAGAGACTACAGTACTGATTTTGAGAGTTTTGCAGTTGCAGCTTGCAATCATTAATACACTATCACTAGTTGCATCTTTTCAGCCAAACAGGATTTGGGTGCAGAAACTCCATCAATGTTGCACAGTTGATGACTCCATTAGAACACCAGGAACATGTTCACTGTTGCAAGCTTGCCTTGGTCACTGAGTTTTCAGGTTTGATCATCATCATCATCATCTTCTTTCGGCTGTTCCCGTTAGGGGTCGCCACAGCAGATCAGCTGTTTCCATTTCTTCCTGTCCTCTGCATCTTGCTCTGTCACACCAACCACCTGCATGTCCTCTCTTGCTCTTATAAACCTTATCATAGGCCTTCCTCTTTTCCTGGTACCTGGTAGCTTCATCCTTAGCATCTTTTTCCCAATATACTCAGCATCCCTCCTCAGCACATGTCCAAACCAACGTAATCTTGCCTCTCTGACTTTGTCTCCAAACCTTCCAACCTGGGCTGACTCTCTAATATACTTATTCCTAATCCTGTCCACCCTCATCACACCCAGTGCAAATCTTAACATCTTTAACTCTGCCACATCCAGCTCAAACTCCTGACTTTTTGTCAATGCCACTGTCTCCAACCCATATAACATAGTTGGTCTCTCTACCCTCTTGTAAACTTTCCCTTTCACTCTTACAGGTACTCGTCTGTCACAAGTCACTCCTGACACTCTTCTCCACCCACTCCATCCTGCCTGTACTCTCTTCTTCACCTCTCTTCCAAACTCTCCATTACTCTGAAGTGTTGATCCCAAGTATTTAAACTCATCCACCTTCGTCACCTTTACTCCTTGCATCCTCACCATTCCTCTATCCTCCCTCTCATTCACACACATATATTCTGTCTTAGTCCTGCTGACCTTCATTCCTCTTCTCTCTAGAGCATATCTCCATCTCTCCAGGGTCTCCTCCACCTGTTCCCTACTCTCACTACAGATCACAATGTCATCTGCAAACATCATAGTCCATGGGGACTCCTGTCTGATCTCGTCTGTCAACCTGTCCATCACCATTGCAAATAAGAAAGGGCTCAGAGCTGATCCTTGATGTAATCCCACCTCAACCTTAAACGCATCCGTCACTCACATGGCAGACCTCACCGCTGTCACACTACCCTCGTACATATCCTGTACCACTCTTACATACTTCTCTGACACTCCTGACTTCCTCATACAATATCACAACTCCTCTCTAGGCACCCTGTCATATGCTTTCTCTAAGTCTACAAAAACACAATGCAACTCCTTCTGACATTCTCTGTACTTCTCCATCAACACTCATCTGTATCACATCGCATCTGTAGTGCTCTTTCCTTGTATGAAACCATACTGATAAATACTGAAATATTTTTTGGGGACCTTCTTCAAAATCTCTGTAATGTACCTGAAGGAAACTTGAAATGACAGCTGTAATAACAGGAGATATACCATTTTTAATTCAGCAGTACTTCACTGAACTTCATTGAACCAAATCAATTACATAACTTGATAAATTTTCCACAGACGATGAAATGCATAAAAAAAATTAAAACTGTTGCAAGTCATTTTTAAAGCAGTAAAATGTCAATCTAAATAAATTAGACACAGTACATCTGAAATCAATGAACCATCAGGATTCCTTGAATTAATTATTACTTTTGTTTCATATAACAGCTGCTCTAAATCTGCGGGCTACATTTTAGAACTAACACTAACAGCATTATTGGTTATTCAAGATAACTTGGCAGAAACATTTAAGCAATAGCTGCAAAAGTTAAATTTCTACAACACTGCTTTGACACTTTTCATCATGCATGTGGCAATTTATGCACAGGATTGTGGCATTGAACTTCTCATACAGGGTTTGTTTCCTTTTACCTTTATTAGCCTACTGTGTAATACAGAGCAAGTCGCTTAACCAGGCAGTGCCCATGGGTTGACCATGTAAAGGGAAACTTGTGTCCAGTAAACACATCTAGTTCACAAATGAATAAAAAATAAGTGCAAGTTACAGCTCTTCTACAACTGTCTGGTGATGATGCATTTAAGAAATTTAACATGCTGAATATTCCTAAAGAAGAATAGTCTGAGTTACATAGCATAAACTGCAGAAATACTTATCATCTCCTTTTGGCTTATCCCGGTTACGGGTCGCCACAGCGGATCACTGGTCCACTCATGACCGGCAGTGGTGTTTTACAGTGTCGACTTGCCAGCCCGGCGCCCAACCTTCCACAGAAGGCACACACATGCACACACACACACCTAGGGCAAATTTAGAGTGTCCAATCCACCTACAGCATGACTTTGGGATATGGGAGGAAACTGGAGCACCCGGAGGAAACCCACAGGACCACAGGGAGGACGTGCAGACTCCACACAGAAGGCACCCCGGCAGTGAATCGAACCGGAGAACCTCTTACTATGAGGTGGCAATGCTAACCGCTGCACCACCATGGCTGCCCAAACTGTAGAAATACTATGTGCCTTAAAAGGAATTCTCTGTATATTCACCTTTTGATTTTCACTTGAAGTACATGGCTTACGAGAATCCTTAAAACTCACCACCATAAATATACAAAGTATTAGAAACAAAATCCCAGAATTCCATGTCAGGATATCCCATTCCAGACCCAACATAATTGCTGTAACTGACACATGGCTAAAGCCATATATAAAATACACCAAATTCCTCCTTTCGGTTTTCTCCTGTTTAAGATCAGACAGAGCCCACAAGAAAGGGGAAGGAGTTGCTATTCTCTACCCTAACTCTTTCACCATCATCCCATACTCAAACTCACTTCCCCAATTCTGTGCAGCCAAACTCATCAAAGCACAGCTAAAAATGAATGATTTCAAAAGTCTGTGAATGGTAGTTATTTACATCACACCAAGTAATAATATTCCTATATTAGAAGAAATCTTATCATGGACCTCAAACAATATCCACAATGAAACAATAATTCTAGGGGATGTCAGCATAAACTGGCTAGATCATATAACTCTTTCTGCAAATGTTGCCATCAAACTTCACTCAGCTCATTACTAGTGTAACCTGGCCTAGTAACAGCTACAACAATGGTTCCATACTTGACTGGATTTTAATATCTGATCCTAACAAAATTACATCAGCAGGAACTATTCCCTGCAATATTAGTGACCAGCTGCACAGCTACATGATCCACTTCACAACTTTACACAATCACCAATACAAACCTCCAGAAGGATATCTAATTTCAACCCTACAAACTTCAACAAAACGCTAAATAAAATTAATTAGAGCATTCTAAAATCTCTACCTCCAGATGAAGCAGTTGAATTTTTCAATTCAACATTCCTCAGCATACTCAATAGAATCTCCCCCCCCCAAAACAAGAGGATAAAAACAAATCATGCAATCTGGCTTTCTAGAGAAAGCAAAAAAAAAAAAACTTATGACTACCAGATAAAGCATGGAAAAAATGGCAGAAAAGTAAAAAAACCATTGAACTCCAGCTATTCAAACAGCTCTGCAGTTAAGTAAAAAGTCTAGTTATTAAAGACAAAAAACAATACTACCTCCATCTCCAAAATGACTGCAACCACAACCCAAAAAGATTCTGGAACTCAGTCTCTACTCTACCAAATCCTGGCACCAAAAGCAACCCTTGCCCAAATCCTGACAAAACCCCAGCTGAAATAGCTTTCCTCTTCAATTCCTACTTTATAGAGATTAAATCAAAACTTGTTTCCACCTTTCGTCAAACTAGTCATAACAACAATCCAATAACCACACTTCTCCTCAACAAACCCTTCTCCCCAGACCTTCTCTGTCTCACCTACTCCTACTTCCACTATAAACTATTGCCAAAACATAAACCTGGTAGCACCTACAAATCTCAGCCAGATCCATCAGCTACCCCATAAGTATTATCATAAACAGATCTATCCAAGAATCCTATGTACCTTCCATCTGGAAAATAACTTACATCATTCCCTTACACAAAGGAGGCAACAATTCAGAAATCTCTAATTTCCGCCCTATTGCCATACTATTCAAATTTAACTTATGAATTATCTACTCCAAAACCAACTCCTTTCCACCAGTCAGCATGGCTTTTGACCTGGTCACAGCACTATAACTGCTCTCATGTCCTTCTTAAACACTGTTAACCACAACTGAGATGATGATAAATTTGTCTCTGCACTTTTCCTCGCTCTCTCTAAGCCCTTTGACACCATGTCCCATTCTCTCCTTCTTTACAAGGTCTCACACCTAGGCATGTGCACTCCCATCCCTGACTGGTTTACCAGTTATCTTACAGACAACAATCCACCAAATGGTTACACTCCCTCTCACCTTTTCTGAGTTCCCCAATGGTCCATCTTATGACCTCTTCTGTTCAGTATTTTCATTAACGACTTTCACTCTGCTCTCACTCATGGATCTGTAGTTCAATATGCAGATGATTCTACTATTATCTGCTCCAGCACCTCAGAAACAGAACTTCTGACCACCACCCAAAATGCTTTCTCTACTAACGAAATCTGGATGATAAATAAGCATGTCGCTCTTTACCCCAGTAAAACCAGACTTCTACTCTTTACACCCAAAAAAATCACTATTAATAAATCAGAATTTATCATTTACTCTTCTAATAAAACTGCTTTAGAGTTCATCCCCCATACTAAGTTACTTGGTGTTACTATAGATGACAACTTAACATTTGAAAAACACATCCACAGCAACATTAAAAAAACTCACCAAAAACTTGGTACCCTCTATAGACAAACACTTTTTAAACTACTCCACTAGAAGAACACATGCCCTATCTTTTCTCCTACCTTCTCTGCCCTGTAATGCCCCCATTGGAACAAACATTCAATCCTTTTTAAAAACTAAAATGGATAGCTGCTATACAAAATTGCTCAGTTTGTGACTAGTGCAAAATATTCTTGCCATCACCGCTATTCATTACAATCCCTGAACTGGCTAGAACTCCCACAATACTTCACATACATACAACTATCTACAGCACACAAAATTATTCATAAACCTCTCGAATGCCCAGCCCTTGTCTCCCTTCTAACTCTTTATCAACCAAAAAGACTTCTAAGATCTGAAAATCAATCTCTTATCTAAGTAAAGAGACCAAAACTCCCTGCAGGTGAATATCTCTACTCTTTCACTGTAGCTAAACTCTGGAATGCCCTTCCACCTCTTCTCTGGGCCATTAACATCTCTTCTTAGTGGCTCTACCCATGTACCATCTCCAACTCCTCCATAACTTGATTCCTTGGTGTACCCCTCCTATCCCCACACCCATCATTATTCTTCCTTATCAAGTGACACCCCGAAAGGCACCATCTACCTCATCTTGCTTCAAATGGTATAAGAACATTTTGTGTAGTTATCCCCACCTGGTTTATGAATATTGCATAGTTAACCATATAGTCTATTCTGTCCAATATGTACAACAAAACTGTGAATGTATAAGCTTATCTGTCTCTTCTGTTAAACTCTGCATATACTGAATACCTTGTTATATATCAAAGCTTCCTTTATAACTTCCAGCCAAGTAATTGTTCAATGTTCCATATAATTCTCCTGTTTGTTACTCCTGTAAATTGTTACATGTTGTAAATACCTGTTTAATACATTTCTGTTATCATGTATGTTGTTATGGAGCTTTTTTCCAAAGGCCTCCACTGAAAGTGGGCTCACACCAGCCCAGTGGATCTTCCTGGTCAACAAAAGGAAATAAATAAATAGATAAATAAAATCAATAAATAAATATGTGACTCAGGTAAGGCACAGACCTAAAGACTGCGAGTTTGATAATTTCATGACTGCATGCTGCTGTGCTGTAAAAAAAAAAAACAAAGCAATAAGATTTTTTTTAATCTGATTTTACATTAGAATGGTAAGTCTGCATGTACATCAGCTAAGTTAAATAGTTTTCAAATTATGGATATTTCAGAAGATATTGGTATGTACAAACTTAATAAAGCTAAAGTTTCTTGTCAAAATACAGAACAGTTGAAGCATAATACATAAAAATGTTTTAAACAGTATTGTAGCAAGGAAAGCTTCAATAACACATGGGAATGGTGATGCAATTAAAACTGAAATGTGTTCAGCTCAGAAAGTATTATTTTGTTTGTACGAAAACAACAAAAGTGTAGTAGAACAGTAAAGATGAACTGAGCCAGGATAGACCGCACACAATGCCTTTAATGAAACAGGATAGGACCAACAAACAAAACAGTACTAAGCGCTTTCTCCCTTTACAATGTAGGGCATCTTAAGATGATGATGCCCTAAATTGTAAAGGGAGAAAGCGCTTAGTACTGTTTTGTTTGTTGGTCCTATCCTGTTTCATTAAAGGCATTGTGTGCGGTCTATCCTGGCTCAGTTCATCTTTACTGGTCTATTATTTTGTTCGTGTTGTGGTTATCAGCACAATAAAAAGCCATGTCTGGCTCTTAATAGACGTTGTAGGAAATATGAGCATATCAAGCATTTTTGCTGGAATGTAAATTCTAGAAAGGACAAAAATTTGCTTTGCAAGTTATCATAAGCAAACAATGTAGAGGTTGCGCAAACAATGAAGAGCCCACTATACAGACACACAAACAGAAGTCATATGATTCTGAATGCTACTGAGTTACCCGCTGAGAATAGGTACAAGATTATGGCTCTGAACTTTCTGTAGCTCATTTTACAAGATGTCACATGGCTGTGTTTTACTAAGCCATAAACTCCACAAATTTACAAATGCAAAAGCCACTGGAACTGAAACACTGTCCATAAATGGCGTATTTATTATGTTTAAGCTGGATACCAGGACTGAATGTATTACTATTACTGAGAGCTCAGTCAAGCTGTTGGGCATGAAAAACTACCCGGTTGTGTTACTGCCCCATAAAAAACATATTCTGGGCACAGAATAAAACACGAAGCCAGATTAACCTTTGCTATGTGAACAAAAAACTGTGTGTGTAATTTATTTCATACTGTGTTAGTTCAGCAACCTAAAATATTAGGAAAGTTTGCATGCTAACTGATGGACAAGGTTCAGCACATTCACAGTGTGTAAATGCATCAGAAATGCACTAGATGGTGCCATGCAGTCAGAGTCATTGATTTGTGTGGTTGCAGAGAAAGTGATTTACTCAATTGCAAAGTCAGTGATTTAGGTGCTTGCAGAAGCACTGATGCACACATTGGTACAATAAGTAAAACCTCAGGAATGGAGTGCAATGTTTTGTGATGTAAGATTTTAAAGCACAGATAAAGGTTCATATGACATTGGCAGACGTAATGCTAATATATTTATCTCAGCTTATATAGTACTAGAGTTAACTAATCATACTGAGAACAACAGAGCTACAACTGTTGAAAAATGTGTGATACTGACTGTGAGGCCAGGTGACAAAAGAAATGTTCCAGTAATAATTTAAGTCTACTACACATATCATTATGAAATACTTTGCATCAAAATGATTAATGTTCAAAAATCCATGCAGTAACCCAGCCTCATGGCTCAGAGGAATACAGCCCTGACTGTGCCCCAGATGACCAATATTCAACTAGAAACATGGGTGCTGCGGAGACTGGATGAAAGAGGATGGGAAGCCAACTCCAACTCACCCATCCTAGGGAGAGGTAGGCTGTAATAACAGCATGTAGATCCCGGGAAGCAGCATACTACTTGGTCAGGAGGATGCACATGCAGAGAAGCATGCATGCTCTTCTCAAAGGCAGCCATTGTGGAGCTCACAGGGCCGTTGTATGGTGAAGGGGGGGGTTATGCACATCCCCCAGTAGCAGTATGCTGCTGCAAAAGCATTCTCAATCTCCTCACTGGTCCTGGATTGAGTTGAGCCTGGAGAAGCTACGTTTTGTTACATAGACTGGGTAAATGAGGAAAGAAGCTAGTGATAAACGATGGTCAACTGTGGGGAGGGGGAATCTAACTAGCTGATTGTGCTAACCAGGTTGTGTAGTCTCAAGCTGAGCTAATACATGGAGCCCACCCGAGAACAGTTAAATGTAAAGCAAGGCATGCAATGCTTTAATCTGGACAGGAATATTCAAAGAGGCTGAAGTCCTGGTTAAAAATGTCAGATCTGCAACATGCATTATAAAAACAGCCACAAAGATGCAACAGTACTGCACAGTAGACTAAGTAGTCCATGATGTAAATTTGCTTCAGAGTTCCTCTTGTTCAAGGACAGTCAGCATCTTATCTGTGCTGATTACTACACTACCATGAAGTAATCAAACTAAAAGATACCTTTTCACTACATGTCATTACACTGACAAAGTAATTTTTTTCTTGACTTTGTTTTCCTGACATTCTCTCCAAAAATAATGGTCGACAGTTCATCAAGAATTTAGAGACTTCTTACAACAATGGGAATTCAAATATATCACATTTTCACTAAGATCTCTCCAAAATGGTGAAGCTGAGAGAATGTTTCAATGTTAAGAACATCATGAGAAAATGTGTTAAAACATGATTGTTAACTTGCAACAGTAGCATAACTAGGGTGGAGAAAAGAGGGTAAACACCCCAGGTGCAAGGTCTTAGGGTGGCTCAATTGGGGCAAACAGATTGATTGCTTGTACAGTACCAATATCCATTTTTTGTATCACCATTTCTGAATAATAATAATGACATTTGATACTGCTTTTCAGCAGTTCTGAAGAACTTCAGTACTTTGTGTGTACTAGAAGTTGTAGCAAGTGGCTTACTACAATTTAAAATCAGTTGTATTTTTTTTTCAGTCAGCAAGGTGAGGGGCTAATGTTAAGCCACGGTGGTGCAGTGGTAGCATTGTCGCCTCATAGCAAGAGGGTCTCCCATTGGATTCTCGGCTGGAGCATCTTCTGTGTGGAGTCTGCATGTCCACCCCATGGTCGAGTGGCATGTGTGTGAATGGGCTTGCCTTTGTTGAAGGCAGGGCGTCAGGCTGGCACCTCAGCACCATAAAAATCAACTGCCAATCATTAGCGGACTGGAGTTCCGCTGTGGCAACATCTAACCTGGAAAAGCAAAAAGAAAGAAAACAAGGTGAGGGGGTAATGGGGAGCAGAAATGGAATCTGTCTGACTCCTGAGTTCTGCAAGACAGACTGTAGACTTTATTTGTTTTTACACTGGAGCTTAGGGCGTGAGGCACCAGGTCAGGGATTGTCATCGGGCATTAGATAGGCCACTTTACTCCTATTCAACTCAGATATGTATACGTTTAAATCCTTACATGGAAAGAGAATGACAACAAAGTTTCCAGCATGTTCTGCTCTAGCTTGGCCAGAATGAATGCCAAATGTAAACAGCTGTTTTTTAAGCTGTTCAATAAGAGCAAACATACTAGGACAGATCAGCCAAAACATCGCTGACACTGAGACGGAGAGAGACTGCTAGATTTCAGAATACAAGTGATAGGTAAATGAAGGAAGGAGACACTTATCACTAGCATGCATAATATGCCAATTCCTTATACTGTTAATTCTAAGGAAGGTCTAATCTTAAAAAGGAATTGGAAGTACTTATAGTGGACTATTTTCATCACTTCTTACTGAAGCAACTGAGAAATTGGTATTAAGGGACAGATCAAGACTGAAATTTCTGCAACCACCATAACCTGAGAATGTTTCCGAGTACAATTCACACATTCATCCTGTTAGTCACTGTGCACCAGCCAGTTGCTTATACACCAGACCAGAGGATAACAAGCTAATTAATTATGGAAAACTATTGAATATGACTTTATAAACATCTATAATTACGGCAGCATTTACTACTGAATCATAGATCTTTGACAGAGGTACTAAAAACCGCTACATGGATTGATGTTAAATGCTGTGATAGCAAGGAATGAAATTTGATGCAGCTGTATACAACTTGGAAAATCGATAACTGTACAGAAATTATGTATGTTTATCATGTGATGTCTCTAGTCTATAATATAGGCCATGTATAGTATATATTCATTGCTTTGTTGTTGTTCTTGCTTTATTGTGTTTTTTAATGCAAAATTTAAGCTTGAGAGTAGAGATGTAATATATACTACAATGTATCTATAGCATTCCCATAAGGCCAGTGCATGCAGGATGCCATGTGACTGCCCTTCCACTAAGCACTGTGGTTGCTTATTCAGTAGCTCTTGTGCATCTGTGTGGTTAACTGCATACTGCAGGTACGACCAGGGGAATTCTGAACTCCACTTGCTTCAGAACAATGCACTTTCCTGTACCCTTCCCCATCTGTCATAATTCTCTAGCAGTTGGTGCACAGGGTTAAAGCTGTGTGCTGCAGTTTCTGTTGTACAGGATTTGATTCCCTCAGCCCACATTTACTTACAGTGTGACCTTGAGCAACACATTCGACTAGACATTTTTCCCAGGTCACCCCTGAAAAAGGGACTGTGTGTCTTGTGTGCCTCTCTGGTTAACAAATGGGCATTATTATTATTATTATTATTATTATTATTATTATTATTATTATTATTGTTGTTGTTATTGTTATTATTATTATTGTTATTATCATTATTATTATCATTATTATTATTAATGTTATTGTTATTATTATTGTTATTATTATCATTATTATTATTATTGTTGTTGTTATTATTATTATTATTATTGTTATTATTATCATTATTATTATTATTATTGTTATTGTTATTATTGTTGTTATCATTATTATTATTATTATCGTTATTATTATTACTATTATTGTTGTTATTGTTACTATTATTATTATTATTGTTGTTACTATTTTCCTTTTAAAGAAAAGTCATTAACCTTTAGTGGGTGAAGCAGTTTAAAATGTGAACAGGATTCCACAGAAGCAAAACCAAAGACAGGATCAAACTGGACTGTGCAGACTTCATACCACAGCTACATCACAAACTCTGTAGTCCACTGGACACAATTGCCATCTAGTTTCATTCTGTAATACTGCATGAAAGTTATATAGCATAGGCGTATTTACAAAAGATACTCTACCAACTTTCATAAATGAAAAATGATATATCACTGTCATTTTAATACACAAATACTTTATTTACATAAGCTTATATTCTAAATCACATGGAACTTAAAATATTTCAAAAGTATAGTATTAATATTACATAAAACAATAGTTTGTGTTCTAAAATCATTACTGATATTTTCTAACTTGGAAGGACTGCAGTGACTACAACGTTTTCATTAAAATCAGAGGAAATGTTTTGCCCTTTCTGGAGAAAAAGTTCCTATCTAACAATCCTAAAGGATTTGATTTCTACACACAGAGTCTATACAGATGGTAACCAGTAAATCTGAAGACTTCAGATAATGTCTCTATTCTTTCACAGTAGTACTGAAACAGGCTTCTCAACTGCATCTTCTATTGATACGTCAGGTACCTCAGGTAACAAGTGAGAACCTCAGTGTTCCTGAGAAGTTTTATTCTCACTGTAAACTATATTTGAGGTTCTTGGATGATATATTCATCCCTTCGAAAAAGGTTTTGTTGATGACATTTATGACTTCACTGATTATATCAATAATACCATTAGTTTTTTTTTTAAGTTTATACATTTATACCATTTGAACAGATTATTTAGACAATACTATTTTCAAGAATGGGGGGGGGGGGGGGGGGCTGAATCCGTTATTTACAGGAAACTGACTTTTCTAATGTGTATTTGCATTTAAGAGCTTTAATTCCCTCCATTACAAGAAAAATCTGGTCAAGAGTCAGTTTATTAGAATTGCTAGGATGACTTTGAAAAAGGACAGATTTATTAGGGAAGCTAACATTTTAGAAAAAGGGGATGCCACGGTGGTATGGCAGTAATGTTGTTACCTCACAGCAAGAGGTTCTCCCGTTCGATTCTTGGCTGGGCTTGGGAGTGCCTTCTGTGTGGAGTCTGCATGTCCTCCGCACGGTTGGGTAGCGTTTCAAAGACATGCGTGCGTAAATGGGCATGCCTTCATTGAAAGTTGAGCGTTGAGATGGCACCTCGCCGTTTTGTAAAAAATCTACTGCCAATCATTAGCGGACCGGAGTTCCACTGTGGTGACCCCTTACCAGGAATAACCAAAAGACAAACAACAACATTTTAGAAAAAATGTTTGTTGAGAGGGGATACCTCAGTTGTTAATGAATAACATTAAAAGTTAAGTCATTGATGGATGGGAAGTGAGAAATAAACCCTTATTAGGACAACATTCCAGCAAAGAATTTACAAGCAGTGTTGTGGGACCCAATATGGGCTCCTGGGATAGTACAGAATTTGAGAGAGCCTTTATTATACTCTATAGCTTTGGCATGGAAAAGGTAAGAGATCTGATAATGAAGAATTTGACTATTTTTAGAGCCAATGACCATCTCCATTTTGTATATAAAACAATAGCAATTTTAAAGGAAATTTTAGAGAAATCAGGTTTACAAGAGAGTACTATAGTTGAATTCTCAATCAAGAAGGGTATAAAAAAGTGTGGTACATATGGGCAGTGTAAATATATATTAAAGGACTCGGAGGTTCAGTTGGAAATTATTAATAAACAGAAATTAAGTTTAAGGTAAGAAAATTGTAATAGTGTTAGGTTAATTTATATTGCAAAGTGTGATTCATGTTCCATTTTTTATACTGCTAAGATAGAAAGGCAGTTAAAAAAGTGAATATATGAACACTGTTATGACATTCAAAATATAATTCCAATAGTGTTCTTTATAAGTACTACTTGTGACAAATTTAAAAACTTTCTTTTTGGAATTGTCAAAATTATTCCACAGAATTTGAGGGGGGAGTAGAAAACTAGAAATTTGGCAACTTAGACTAAATTCCACTTCCCCCATATTAATGATATGATCTCCATCATTTTTACAAGCTAGGTGAGGTTGTTCAAAATAACGTGTATCTGCATCACACAATGTGGGTGATTTTAACATTTCATTCAGTCTTCATCTATTTCTGTTTAATTTTTACTTTTTCTTTAGAAATTGCTTTCATTTTGGTAACTTGTTAAGTTTACTTTATTATTTTATAGTCTTATTCATTTTTAACACCCTTATGTATTCCATGGTCCATTTTACTTAGCTATTGCCTGTTCCATGTGAGATTTTTTTATTTTATTTTATTTAAATCTGTGTGGTAATTTTTCACTTTTATGCTCTGAAGGTGTCCCGATTATAGCAGGGACAAAAGCGCATGGAAGTTTAATTGTACTCTGCTCAACTGTATTGTGCTCCATGAACTGCATTATGCTTCATGATCATTTGGATATTTAATTTATTTATTTATTTATTTTATTAAAGTTCCCGTCTGTACATGAATGATATACTGTGGTCCTATCTTTAGTTTGCTGAGTGACAATCCATTTGGGGCATCCAATTGGTAGATCCTCAGTGTTGCTTAGTTAGGTCTCTATCTTTTTGATGTCACAGATTAACAGAGCCTATGTGAATCTGTTTTTTGTTTTTGAGGTTTTTTTTTGCTTTGCATCTGGGAAACTGTAAACATTTTGCAAAGTGGTTATAGGAAATATGTAAATAAGATGTTCTGATTTATTGACAATGTCTTTTTGATCTGGAAGAGGACTGAGGCATCCCTGGAAGATTTTAAGTACATTAATAATGTTTGCTCCTATTTAAAGTTTACTTGTCAGTATAGTCTCATTACAGTTAACTTTTTGGACATAACTATTTTCAAGGATGGTGGTAAATTAGTCACAATTTTTTTTTAAGAAGGAAGTACAAAATAATGCATACTTACATTATAGTAGTATGCATCCAAGGAAGAATAAAGAAAATATTGTAAGTGGCCAACTTTTTAGAATTAGCAATTTAACAGAAAGAGAGCAAGATTTTTTTAAAGGAAGCCAATAATTTTTGTGAAAAGATAGTGACTAGAGGTTACCCTAAGGAATCAGTCTCTACTTCTATGTCCCATATAGTTTCTCAGAGAAAAGGGATGAATTTAAAACTAGAAGAGGGGATACTAGTGGAAATAAAATCAGGATACCTATAGGCAATAGTTTAGACTCAGGAGCCATCAAGAACATTACAGTAAAAATTTGGGAACTTTTTATAGGCAACCCAGAAATGCTAAGACGTATTGGGGATAAGCCGTTGTTCACACAAAAGAAAGCCAAGAGTTTTAAGAACTATTTCCAGGCAAAATTAAATATGCCTAGGATGAAAATAGGAAAAAGGAGCATGTTAAAATGCTATAACTGTAACACGTGTAATTACTTGTATACTGATGCGCGGGACTTTATTTAAATAAAAATAAAATCAGCATCAAAGGAATGTTTACTTCTATATCCAAATTTGTGATTTATTTAGTTTTTTGTGTAGCCTTTAAGGCATTTTATGTAGATAGGACCACTCGAGAATTGAATAAAAGAATGTATGAACATAAACATGCTGTTCAAATAGGGGACGAAAAGAATGCCTTGGGGAAGCATTATAAAACAAAAGTGTTTGTAAGACTGATTTTAAGTTTGTTGTATTGGAAGCTTTAGACAATGTAGTGTGTTTATTAACCCCTGAAGAAGAGCTGGGGTGGATTGAATATTCATGGCAGATTAAGATAAATGCCTGTTTTCCACCTGGCTTGAACAATCATGAGGATTTTATTATGTGTTTGAAAAAGAAAGGGTTAAAACACTAACGGGCTTATAGTCATGTGACGTTTAAATTCTATAAATGTAATTTATGTTTAATTGTTGCTTCAGTCTGAAGAAGTCTCAGAATATTGTTTGAGAGATGAAAGCGCTTACTGGAGGAATTTTATTATAGCTGTTTGATTCTTATCAACTTTTTCATTTATTATTTTATTTTTTAAGTCCATTTTACTGTGATTGAGTTTATTACACCCGTAACTAATGGTGTTCCACATGGATCTATTCTAGGACCCCTACTGTTTGGAATGTACTTCTCTGAAGTACAGGCTAAAACTAAGGGACTGTGGCTGCCAAAGTTTGCAGATGAATGCAAATTGGGAGCGATCACTGAAACCCCTAGCGATGTCAACATCCTACAAAAAGGTCTCACACAGACTAATGACTGTTGCCAAAGTCATGGTCTTAATACAAAAAAATGCATTATCATCTCCTTCGGCAAGGTTATGTTCCTGCAAACTACCATATCAATAGCAATACTCTAAGCACACAGTCAGTGGTGACAGAGCTGGGCACACAGATTGACAGCAACCTTAACTTTGATCACTATGTCTCCACAATGGTAATAAGGGCATTTTATATTGCTCACCTCATAAGTAAGGGCACTGTCCCCATGAAAAAAGAGGTTATAACCCCCCTGTACTCTTCCCTTATCAGGACAATAATGGAGTACAATGCACCCTTTGTTAAGCTCCTTTCCAAACACCTGCAGCTACTGGAGAGACCACAAAGGTTCCTTACAAAGAAAATTCAGGGTCTTCAAGATCTGTCTCATGCAGACAGACTGAAATAATTGTCACTTTACTTTGTGTCAAACAGATTGCTTAGAGTGACCTATGCCTTGCATGCAGAGCATTCTCTGACCCAGCTGTAATGAAAATGCTGCACATTCGCAATTCAAATGGCAGAAGGGTCACTCACTCACAGGACCTTAACCTGGTACGTGACATCAACAGAACTTACTGGAGAGACAGATTTGTCTTGCAGAGGTTGCCCCGGCTTTGGAACAAGCGTCTTGTTCATGTTAAACAAAGCCCCCCATTGGCCCTATTTAAGCGCAGTTTGGAGTACTGGATGGGTAACTAGAAATTCACTCTATGGGTTCCATCAGTGTCCCTCTTGGACAAGGACAATTAGGTGCTGATTTTAGTGTCTGCTTGAACCAGACACCATTGGGAAGATGGGCTGAACATGGCTAGGCTTGTAAGGGCCCTGGGGTCATTAGTCTAGTAACCTCCTATGTTCCCATGTTCCTATGATCTTATTACTTCTGTTTGCTTTGACTTTAAGGAGGCTGCAGTAGTTTGGAGTATGCTGTGAGACTGTTTGCTGCAACATGGCATATTTACTCTTATTTCTGTATAAAGAAACAGTTTTGTTTTCAAACAGTTATCTCTGCTATGCTCACAGAATGCAAGTGGTATCTATTTTATATTTCTTTAGGAATCAGAGAAAGATAGTGGCACTTTTTTGGGTTGCCTAACTGTAGGGATCCACCTCTAATCTTATTTATAAAGTCATAGCAGTGAGCTGTAGAGGCAAATTAAATGGTGAACAAGTGAAAGATACGGATTGATGTATAGTAATCAGATTACTACAGTGAACCTTTACTTTTCAATTATGTGTTTGTACCCTCATTTGGTGCTGAAACAAATATTACATTGTATCCTTATTAAGTCTTAAAAGTTTTTTTTCTGTCTTGAGCACAAGGATACCTCTCAGTGTGGTCAGAAAGTCATTCAACATGGCACATCTTATAACCAAAGGTTTCGCATCCAGGAAGAAAGAAGTCATCATCCCTCATTAGACCAATCATCGAATATAACACCCCGTTTGGCATGTACCTGACCAGACACCTACAAAAGCTGGAGAGGCCACAAAAATACCTCATAAAAAGGATCCTAGGCCTTAAACACATGTCCTACATGGACAGAGTCAAGAAACTTCAGTTGTTCTCAGCCTCTTATCGTCTACCTAGAGATGATCTCTGCTTGACTTACAAAGCCTTATCCGACCCAGCCCTACTTGAAATGCTACACCTAAAGAAATCCCAATTCCCCTGCGCCACATGCTCCAAAGATCACAACCTCATTATCACAATTAACAGAACATGCTGGAGGGACAGGTTCATCTTCCAAAGACTGCCCATACTCTGGAATAAGCTTCCCATTCATGTCAAGCAGAGCACCTTGCTGGCCCTCTTCAAGAGAAATCTTGATGAATGGATGGGTAACAGAAAGTTCACTCCAGGGATCATTCCAATTGCCCTAATGGATATGGGCACTGTGAACTAACATTGGGTGGCTAGGCTTGTAAAGGCTCCATTAGCCTAGTACACAGCTATCAACCTAAGAAGCCTGACTGTCCATCTTAATCATGTTACTCATGTTACTGTAAAATGCAGAGTAACTAATGAATAAACAAAGTGAGATCCAAAATGAAGGTATCATTGACTAATGAACATGGCAGCACAGTATACACATGGAATGATTTTTACATACATGTGCATATATGTAAATTTGTATATATGCATATGTGTGTGTGTGTGTGTGTGTGTGTGTGTGTGTGTGTATATATATATATATATATATATATATATATATATATATATATATATATATCTATATATATATATATCTATATATCTATATATATATATATATATATATATATATTTATATATATATATAAATATGTATATATATGTTTACTATGACTTATGCGAACGTCAGTAAGTACAAAGGCCAATTGCCGAAATCACGGTTTCCAAGGGACAGGAAACCAAACCAAAAGTGGTCGATCACGGTTAGTCAAGTTGCAAAGTACACTTGAACTTTCGGCAAGCAACGTGTTGAGACTGTGATAGGAGGTTGTGCCCATTTCCTCACTGTAGTGTGATCTCAGAGTTGGTATATTTAATGTACAGGGAGTGTGGGGCACAGACCCCCAAATGGGGGGTGCAGGTGGGCATAGTCACCCTGCTAAATAGTAGAGGTAAGCTGAGTAAGACAGGTGGAAAATGGGAATGTCGAAAATGTTGTATACACATTTTCGTGTTTCCTATTTTCAACATTCCGGTCTTTTGCTGTTTTCAAAGTCAGCCTTATTTTCTGATGTGGTAGCTGTTCGACCCGACCCCTTTCGAACATACCATAGTAAACTATATATATATAAACTGTATGTGTGTGTGCGCGTGTATACATATATATATATATATATATATATATATATATATATATAATTCCCAAAACATCAACTTTCAAAAACTCGAGACCAGAATATTGAAATACCAAAACATTGAAGAGCCATAACACCAACATCCAAATGATCAGAAGCATAAAACATCAAAAAAACTATTGCAAATGACTCTTTACAACACTACATCCACTTATCACCTAAAACACTATATCCAAATTTCCACACTCCAAATAATGCCTTTCTTACATTTTTTGCAGGGAGCTGTGGGCCCCTGTGCCCTTCTATGACCTATACACCCCCTACAAATTAAATATATCAACTCAAAGATCAAACTACAGTGGAGAAAACATACATTTCTCTATCTCCACTGTACCGCCTGGTAGTAGCTGGGAAAAGATGGGTTACTGAGCCATTCTCTGTTTTTACTGAAAGGCATGTTAGACCTATTTTGTACAAGTCCAGTACTGTATTGAGGGACACCAAACATTTTTTACAGAACCTATATGGATATATGGAAAGTTTTAATAGAACACATGTTTATATGCTAGTCACCTTAGATGTAGTATCTTTGTTTACAACTATACCTAATGCTAAAGGGGTTTAATATTTACGTAGGCACTTGAATAATCAGAGTGAGTATGAAGATAGGCTTGTGGAACCGATATGTGACTTTATGGATGTGGTACTTACTAATAATATATTTGTGTGTGACAACTGTTATTATAAACAGAAACATGGTGTGGCAATGGGGACGTGCTGTGTGAACAGCTATGCTAATGCTGTAATGGCACAATGGGAATTGGAGGAGGTATTTGCAATGGAGTTGTAGAATGTGCTTTTTTACCATTGTTTTGTTGATGCAGTTTTTTTTTCCTATGGGGAG
>NC_056750.1:661989558-661992058 GCF_019279795.1 Protopterus annectens
GGGATTTGGATTTTCTGAGGTGCAGCATGTCCATTAATTCCGGGTTGGACATGGCTTTATACGTCAGGCACAGATCGCCTCTGAGCAGGTGGTATGCCACTGAGTAGAGCTGGAGTTTCTTTAACCGGGCAGCATATGGCATCTGTTTGAGCCCTTTGATCCTCTTGGTGAGGTACTTTTGGAGTCTTTCCAGTTGCTGCAGTTGTCTGGTAAGGTACATCCCAAAAGGGGCATTGTACTCAATTATGGCCCTGATGAGGGATGAGTAAAGAGGCACGATGACCTCCCCTGATCTAGATGTGAATCCCTTCATGATTAGGTGGGCTATATAAAATGTTTTTCTAACCACTTTGGCCACGTGGTTGTCAAATGAGAGATTGCTATCAACTTAGGTCCCCAGGTCTCTAATTACTTCTTCCGCACTTAATGGATTACCACCTATGTGGTAATTTGTGGGCACTTTGTTTTTGCCAAAGGGGATGACTATATACTTTTTGGTGTTTAGCTTGAAGCCATGGCTCTGGCATCTGTTGTCTGTTTCTATGAGGCCCTTTTGTAGGATGCTTGTGTCGGCTGGAGAGTCTATTATGGTGCCCAGTTTGCAGTCATCTGCGAACTTGGTCAGCCACAGTCCTTCCGTGTTAGCCTGTACCTCAGAGAAATATATAATGAACAAGAGAGGTCCCAGGACTGAGCCTTGTGGGACACCACTTGTAGCTGGTTTGGAGTCTGACATGGCACCAGCAATTCTAACCATGTAGGTTCTGTCCTTGAGCCAGTTTGCAACCCATCTAGTGACATAGGGGTTTATATTTAAGCTGGCAAGCTTATCTATAATGCCCGAGTGGGGTATTGTATCGAAGGCTTTTGCAAGGTCCAGGTAGGCTGTGTGGACCACCTTCCCCTCGTCAATGGCCTTGGTGACTGTTTAAAAGTAATCGACCAGGTTTAAAAGGCAGGATCTGCCCTTAACAAAGCTGAACTGGGTAGTATCCAGTGTCTGTAGGTCCCCAATATCTTTAGTTATGAGGTCCATGATGATCCTTTCCATAGCTTTGCAGAGCAAGCTAGTCAAGCTTATGGGGCGATAGTTTACAGGATCCGTTGAGGCACCACCTTTGTGGAGAGGGACCACTGTTGCTGTACGCCACTCTTTGGGTACATATCCTGTAGTAAGGCAGAGATTGAACAGTAGTTTTATGTTTGGGTTTAGTTCTTTTTGGAGTTCATGTAGAACGCAGCCTGGGACACCGTCTGGTCCCATTGATGCTGTGTTTTTTGCTTTGGAGAGGGCGGCTCTTACCTGAGCATCTGAGATATCAGGGGAGCAGCACTCTGCTGGGATAGATATTTGCCCTTTTGGTAGGGAAGGGGGGGAGAAGTTTGCGCTGAACCTGTCAGCTAGGATGGTTGGCAATGTCTGTGGGTTCAGTGTATTTTTTGTCATTTTGGACTAATTCTGAGCATATCTGGGAATTCCCACCCAGGTTCCTAACATAACTAAAGAAAGCCTTGTGATTATCCTTAGCGTCCTGTGCAATTTTTCTCTCGAAGCTGGCCTTAGATGATTTTATGAGTGCCCGTAGTTTCTTGCTAATACTGATCAGAGATGCCTTCCCTTTTTGGGATTTTGCTCTATCATGTAGTAGCTTCCTCCTTCTACTGTATAGTTTGTTTATGGCTGGGGTCCACCAGACAGGATGCCTAACTTTGGAGGATTGGGTCTTGGTTTTATCTGGGATTGCATGATCCATGCATTCCTGAAGGTGTTCATAGAATGCGTTTATAAAGGATTCTGCGGTCTGGGCCGTATTTTCCACAGGCCCGGGGGCTTTGAAGGATTCCACCTCGGTTTTGAGGAGTGTGAAATTTGCTTTAGAGAAGTTTTTCAATGTGGTTTTTTGGGAAGGGGCTGGTGTCGGGATGTGAATATCTAGTGAGATTAGTTTATGGTCTGATCTTACCAGTGAGGGATGCACTTCTGGTCTGGAGCATAGAGTCCCCATGTTGGTGATGATCAGGTCCAGTATGTTTTCCCCTCTTGTGGGAGTGGCAACAAGTTGTTCCATAGCATTTGAGTTTATAAATTCTAGGAACCTTTGGGCTAGGGTGTTGGAGCTAGAGTAATGCTCCCAATCTATGTTAGGGTAGTTGAAGTCACCCAATATAATGGTGTTTGGAGAGACCTTCATATTTTCCAGTGTTCTCAGGAAGGCCGAGTGGAGTTCATGGCTTTGGGAGGGTGGTCTGTAGCAGGCTATAAACTGGAAGGCAGTTTTACCCACTGTTAGTTGCACATGGATAGTCTCCGATGCTTTTTGCTGTGCCACCAACCTGGAGGTGTGGGTATCTTTGATGAATATTGATACTCCCCCTCCTTTTGTGGTTCGGTCCAAGTTTTGGGGCCGAAAAACATGGTATGAGGTATAACCTGATAGTGCTGGGGTGCTCTCGGGAGCCTTGAACCAGGTTTCTGTTATTGCACAGATATCGATGTTCT
>NC_056750.1:661997058-662014558 GCF_019279795.1 Protopterus annectens
TATACACACACAACCTACTCATAAGGAGAAAAAATATATAATGTCCTGAGAACAATAGTAAATAGTTGGTCACTGTGGATCTGTGCATTAACTGAGACATGGTTCAAGGCTCCAGAGAGCACCCCTGCTATACCAGGTTACAACTCTTACCACACTTTTCGGCCCCCAAACCAGGATCGAAACACTAAAGGTGGAGGAATGTCCATATTCACCAAGGATATTCAAACTACCAGCCTAGTTGCCCAACACAATGCGTCTGAAATTCTCCAGGTGCAACTAACACTAGGTAAGACTGCAATCCAAATTGTAGCTTGCTACAAATCCCCCACCATGCCCCAGGATTCTAGCTACACCTTTCTAAACATACTGGAAAATATTAAGATGCAACCAAAAACCCTAATACAGGGTGATTTCAACTACCCTGCCATTAAATGGGAAAACTAATTGTGTACCAACACCTTTGCCCAACGGTTCTTAGAATTCATAAATTCCAATGCCTTGGATCAACTACTCCATAGTCCCACCAGAGGCTCCAATATCCTAGACCTGGTAATTACCAACATGGGAAATCGATGCTCCACATCTATGGTCACCCCATCATTGGTCAGGTCAGACCATAAGCTAATCACCCTTAATATCCACATACCACCCCCACTCCCCAGTAAGGAAACCTCCATAAAAAAACTTCTCCAAAGCCAACTTCATGCCACTGAAGTCAGAAGTGACAAACTTCATGACACCCATGCAGACGGGAACTGAAAGTTCGACTGCTGAGTCCTACACTAAGGCACTGTACGAGCACATCAACTCATGCATGAATCATTCAGTCCCAAATAGAACCAAGATGCTCTCCTCCAAAAAAAGGAAGCCAAGGTGGTCCCCTGCCATAAACAAACTTTACTTTCCTGGACCCCTGTCTAGCATGGCGACTGACATGATCCCCGGGGTGAATTTCCTTTCTCCCATCCAATTATCAAGGTTCCTTTTGAAGAGGGCCAAAGAGGCGCTCTGCTTGATATGTATTGACAGTCTATTCCAGAGTCTGGGGAGTCTCTGGGTCAGGAACCTATCCCTCCAGCATGTTTTGTTTATTGTGATGATAAGGTTTAGATCACTGGAACGTGTGGCTCTGAGGGATTGGGATTTCTTTAAGTTTAGCATGTCCAACAGCTCTGGGTTTGACATGGCCTTGCATGTTAAGCAGAGATCGCCTCAGAGTAGATGATATGCGACAGAGTATAGCTCGAGTTTTTTAAGGCGGTCAGCATAGGGCATCTGCTTTAGGCCTGTGATTCTTTTAGTGAGGTATTTCTGCGGCCTTTCCAGTTGTTGCAGATGTCTTGAGAGGTACATACCAAATGGGTTGTTGTATTCTATAATGGGTCTAGCGAGGGAATGAGTACAGTGGGACAATGACCTCCTTTTTTCTTGATGAAAAGCCCTTAGTGATTAGGTGTGCCACATAGAAGGATTTTCTGACTGTTGTGGTGATGTGGTTATTGAAGGTGAGACCACTGTCCACCTGTGACCCTAAGTCTCTTATCACACTTTCGGTGTTGCCCAACACAATGCGTCTGAAATTCTCCAGGTGTAACTAACACTAGGTAAGACTGCAATCCAAACTGTAGCTTGCTACAAATCCCCCACCATGCCCCAAGATATCATCACAATAAACAAAACATGCTGGAGGGATAGGTTCCTGACCCAGAGACTCCTCAGACCCTGGAATAGACTGCCCATACATGTCAAGCAGAGCGCCTTCTTCAGAAGGAACCTTGACGATTGGATGGGAGAAAGGAAATTCACCCCTGGGATCACATCAGTCGCCCTGCTAGACAGTGGTCCAGGGAAGTAAACAGTGTGGGAAGAAGTAACCAGGGAATTGTTATGGCTAGGCTTGTATAGGCCCTAGGGCTGATAGCCTAGTACCAACCTATGAACCTATTACAGGTTTTTAACCCTACCTAAGAGCAACCACAGCAAAGAACAGGATCCATGCTGATTTTCTGTAAAAGGTAGGCCTCAGGTAGCTGATGCCAGAATCAGGCTGAGAAAAAATAATTATGGCTATGTGAATCTGAAATGATAAGCAAATAAGACTTTATCTCAGATACAGAACTGACATGTGGGGAACAAATAAGCAGCAAATGAACAGTCAAAAGTCATAGACTATACTTCAGGATGGCAGACTTAAAAAGCTCACTCTCTCAGAAAAATTCAAGCATAAATTTGTAATGATGGTGGCCTTCTCAGAAAGAAAACAACGTTATCTGAAGGAAATATGAAGATTTATAAAACCATTGGGATTTTCAAATGAGGTGGCATTAAAGGTATAGAGAAGCAGAGTATTTAGGAAATATAAGAAAAAGTTAAAAAAGGAAGATGAGCAAGTAATATTGGTACAGCAGAAGGAATCAGGAAATTGAATCAGAAACGTGTAGATCCCAAATGAGGCCAAGGAAGTGATGTGTAGGTTACTTCTCTTTGAGTTTCAGTGTGTGTTGATCAGCATTTGCATAAGGGACATATGTTTTACCGGTCATTCAGTTAAAAGTTATTTGACATTCATGAGTGAACTGTTTTACTTTTTAGATTATAGTGATTCTAAATATATTTGTTAGTCAGTTATGAATTGGCACATTATATTTTTGTTTTCTTTCTGCCTTTCTGAATTTTCTTTGTTATTGTCTTCATTTAGACCCCTAAAATGACTGCATTAGGTCCACTCTGATATTAGTTAGTGCATTGTTATGCTATATAAGGTTTCTTGGAATGCAGTTTATAACATTTTAGAAGGCAATGATTTATCAGACTACTATCAGAAGCACTGAAGCAATAATGGTAGCGCCTGTAATTCTTGTAGATATTAAAAATCAGATCTAATAGAGCTTTTGGATAGGTTTTAGACCAGAAGGGATCAATCTATATTGTATTTTCATAGTTAACAAGTTGTCTGACATAGAACACTAAACAAATTAGTGAAGAAACTAAGAAGATGGGGAATATATTCTGTGGTGATAGCATGTTTAAAAGATTCTCAGGCAAATGGAAACAGAGCGTCACAATAAATTAAATCTACATGGATGAAAGGCTAGTGACCAATGGGGTAATACAGGGTTTACTACCTGGGTTTGTCTTTTTTTCAGGGTATTTATGTGATATTCCTAAAGTTCTAGGAGGAAAAGTTTGATTTTTGGCTCTTGACACAAAGTTTAGTAAAATTTTAAAAGTTCAGGACAGCATGGTGACAAGGTTGCCACAGGCACGAAAGGAAACTATAAATCTCTTCTCAGTTATTTCAGAAAATTAAGGAATAATATCCAATAGTGGACTAGGCTCATCCATAATAATATCACATACTCTGATGCCAGAGATAAAGCCAATATATTAGTAGACAAATTTAGTGTTAACTTTATTATCCCTACCAATATTGTTGCTCCCACTATCCCTGAAATTTTATTTTCCCTTGAAATCACATTGGAAAAGTGTTAATATCTCTGTCAAAATCTAAAAATAATACTTCCATGTGACCAGACGACATACTAGGTTGCAGTCTCATTAGTACTAAGTATGCTTTATTTGAAAATTGTTGGCACTCTCTCTAAATGTAAACTTATAATGCGTGGAGTGCCACAGGGATCCATGCTTGACAAAGACACAATAAATAAAGGTATTTTGCAACACTGGAGGGCATGGCAATTTAAACTTAATGGAAAAATAAATACAGGAAGCAAAACTGAGGAAAGAGTAAAAATCTGGTGTGGAATCATAGGAAACAGCAAAAGTAGAACACTATCTGATGATCACATGACCTTATGGTAAACAAGCAATTTGAGAGCATATAAAGGAATGCTTCATCGCAGAGTGGTATAACAGTTAGTGATGCAGTCTCACTGCTCTCATTTCTCCAGTCTGGCTCTTGGGTAAGGTATTTTCTGTGTACAGTCTTCAAGTCCTAAATGTGTCTAAGTATGTTTTTGCAGGTCTCTGGTTTCATCCCATATCCTAAAGACATGTGATAAGTGAATTGGAAATCTTCTAAACTGGCCATAGGTATGTGTGCATTGAGTGAGTATAAATGTGAATCCTGCAATGGACTGGTATCCTGTCCAGTATTATTTCTCTGCATTATGCCCATAGCTTGATGATAAGCATCATGTCCACCATGACTCTGACTAGAGCAGAATGGGTATCAGACAATGAATGAATGAGGGAAACTAAAGCTTACAAAATAGTGAGATTTATGGGAGTAGTAAGCTATGTGCAGAGAAGCTATATAACACTGAAGAATACAAATGGATAAAGTGCATAAAGAATTTTTTAAATATATTAAGGGATTTCAGAGTCCAAATTTATTTATTATTTATTTATCTATTGACCGGGCAAGTCCACTGGGCCTAACGACCCATTTTCAGTGGAGGCCCGGGGAGAAAAGCTCCATAGAATCATAGAAATTTTTACATAACATCAGCTTAACTTTGAAAGTCAAGAAAGTGTTTACACAATACAAATTGAAGTAGATATACAAGACAAATACATATTATAGAGGTTTACAATACAAGAAAATAAACCCAGTGTGTAAAATTTTTAGTAATTCTGTTTGTATATTCTCAGAAGTAAGAATACTGTTTAATCAATTCTGTTTATTCAGGCACAGAAATAAAGAAAGCAAGAGAGGTTGGATACCAAGACAGACAGTGTAAATTGCAACTATATTAAGTTAGTAAAAGTATTTGTAGTTTATAGTGGCCAAAACATTTAAGGTGGTTTAATCATACGACTACAAAAACAGACAAGGTTATTGAGATAGTGTTATTTTAGTGCACATTTAAATGTTTTTAAAGAGTCTAGTTGAGTAAGAGAGAGAGGGAGTGCTTTCCAAAATTTGACAATGGCATGGGACTAGAGACATTCTCCAGCTCTTTTGTTGGGTTTAGATATGGTTAAGAGTTGTTTGTTAGAGGACCTAAGATGTCAAGTAGGGGTGTGTGTGTTTGTATTACAGTTTGAAGGGATGGGCAGTAGTTTGGATTATTTAGTAGTTTGTTCGTGAGTGTAAGTTGGGAGTGATGTAGGTAATGAGGGAACGCAAACCAGTTTATAGATTTAATGGCCAGGCAATGATGTGTGGGAGTTTGGTTTCACTTCATAATCTCGAATTACTGAAAGCTCGAAATTCAGTAACCCGAGACTATGAACTCGAACCATTCACAACACCGAAACCACAATCCCAGATCACACAATCATGAACATACATACACACCATACACCACTTAACATACACACCATTCCACCCACAGCACACAAACCGCACAATCCTACACTGCATATTAGAAGGGGAGGCAAGCCACCCTGCACCCCCCACACCCCCTCTACTTATATATATCAACTCCGTGGTCGTACATAACGTACAAAAAAAAAACACACCATCCTCCAACTCGCTCGCACACAAATACACATCACGCATACACATACACCAACAAATCCATCACTCACATTTACACATCCCTACCCTTACCCACACACACACACACACAACATACAAAAACACATGCAAACACTCACTTACCTGCCATTTCAGGCACCATAACACTACACGGGACATATAGGAAATGCATAAGCACAGATTCAAGATATTCAAATTCGCTGTTATGCACTTTTGGCATTCTGGTTTTCAGCTTCAATGTCTCGGATTACTGAATTTCGAGCTTTCAGTAATTTAGGATTATGAAGTGAAACCATGCAAGTTGGCATGTTGGAGGCAAACTTAGCTATTTTATAGTAGTACGACTGCAGTTTGTTCAGGAGAGATGTGTGTAGGTTAATGAAAATGGGGCAACCATAGAGGAGGGAGGGTAGAAGTAGACTATTAGCTAGTTTCAACTTGACAGACTTGTCCAAATAGAGTTTATGCCTACAGAGTTTGCCAAGCTTAAAATGGGTCTTTTTGAGTTGGCTGAGTATATGATTCTCAAAGGATAGTTTGTCATCAATTGTGATGCCAAGTAGTTTGGCTGTTTTTACAATTTTAATTTTTGTATTGTTTTGAGAGAATATTTTAAAGTCTAGAGTTAGAAGTTTGGTTGTGAAGAGTAAAAGTTTTGATTTTTTGGGATTAAGTAGCAGTTGAGCTTCATTAAGCCAGGATTTGATGGAAGTAAATGCATTTTGTGTTAACTTTAGGAGATCTGAGATGTTGTTAGAGGATGCAATTATAGTTGAATCATCCATGTGTTGAATGAGTGTACTTTGCAGGGATGCTTTTTGTACATTATTAATAAATATGTTAAAAAGCAAGGGCCCAAGAATAGACCCTTGAAGATAGCCTGTGTTGTTGAGCAGGTAATCGGATTGCTTACTTTGCCATCTAACAGATTGTTTTCTGTTGTGCAGATAGTTATGTAACCAGGTTAGAGTATGTGGGGAGCAGTTTATGGTCTCAAGTTGTAAAAGTAGTTTTGAGTGGAGCAATGTGTCAAAAGCCCTTGATAAGTCCAGTAAAATCACTGATGTTAGTAGGCCTCCATCAACAGTTTTGTATACAGTGCTGGTAAATGACAGTAAGGCTGTTGTGCTGTGTGCTGGCCGAAAACCATGTTGGGTGGGTGCGAGTAGGTTATTGTTTGTGAGATGTTTTAGTAATTGAGAATGAATACATTTTTCTAGAATTTAAGATAGAGGTGAAAGTATGGAGATGGGCCGGTAGTTAGATAGATTACTGATGTTACTGCCTTTGTGAAGGGGAGTAATAATTGAGTTTTTCCATAGTTGTGGGACATATGATTCAGAGATTGATCGGTTAATGAGAATGCTAATTGGAAGAGCTATAGAATCTGCTGCAAGTTTTAGGTATCCAGCTGGGAGGCCATCGGAAGAGGGGGAGCATGGTTTTTAGTTTTGAGAGCAGTTTATGCTCTAGAGAGGTGGGTACTGGTTGTAATGTAAATAGAGGAGTGGATGGGTTTTTGTTGGAATTGCAATTGATGTGGGGGGACTGGTTAGAGAGTGTATTGTTTTTTATGCTGCCAATTAAACTGTTGTTAGTTTGTAGAGAGAAATCATTAACAAGTTTTTGGATAGTATCAATAAAATGAGAATTGAAGGCTTGGGCAATTTTTTGACAGTCTTTGTCAAGAGATGGGGAGGGGTTGTGTTGAGTACCACGATTTAGGAGTTCCAGAATAATTTGGGATTATTTTGTTGGGTAGTGCATTTAGTAGAGAAATAGCTTTTTTTATCATTGATGACTTGCTTTATGGCATTGTTAAGGAGTTGTTTATATCTGAGTTCAAACTGTGGGGTTCTATTACTATGCCATTCATTCCACGCTTTATCCCTGGCTGTAAGTAACTGTTTAGTTTGTTTTGTTAGCCATGGGACATGGTTAGGCTTTACTCTTTTGGTACATGTGGGGCAAGACTGTCTAGAATATCTAAAAAGATTTTATTGAAGTAGGTGACTGCTTCATCCAGTGGGAGAAATTTGGTAGGGGACCAGTTGTGGGTTTCTAGAGACACTAAAAATAATTGTGCAATGAAATGGGTAGGATTCCTAGTTGTTTTTAGACAATGCAGTTTGTCTATTTGAAGCTGGGTTTTATGGGCATAGGCAGAAAGATGGTCACTAAAAGTATTGGGTAAGATCCCTGCCTTGGTGAATTTTTGAGGGTGTGAGACAAGTATCCAGTCTAGGGTTGATCCTGTCTGTTTTTTTACCTTATGAGTGGGATTAGAGATGAGTTGAGTAAACCTTTGCAAGTTAATACTATTTACTGAGGAGTCAGAGATAAGAGTTTGCCAGTTTATATTTGTGTTCCCAAGAATGATGGTTTCATTTGATATATTGAGGGTGGTCCAGGATAGAAGATCTTCCAGAGAAGGTATGTTTTGACCTGGGGGAATATAGAGTACAGAAATACATAACTGTTTGCTGTTGTTGATGTGAAGGTGAACTAGTAATAATTCCATATTTCCAAATGTTGGTATAGGTTTATCACATGGTGTAACAGCTAAAGTGTCATGGTAGATTAATGCAACACCTCTACCTTTTTTATCTAGCTGGTCATTTTTATGTATATTATATCCTGGAGGGATTATTTCAGTGTTAGCAATATGTGGTTTTAGCCAGGTCTCTGTGACTGCTACAATATCTGGGGAGTAGTGAGAGAGCCAGGCATGGAATTTGGTGGTTTTGTTACAGATACTACGTATGGTAATTGTAGTGAAGCAGAGGTTCTTGGAACTAGAAGAAAAGCTTTGGGCAGAATGGTTGATTGGTCTGGGGTTGAGGTGAATGTCACCACATAGAGAGACAGCCTGGTAGTGACATGTAATTATGGAGGGATGTTGAGTAATGAAGAGAGGCCTATGGTGGGGGTTGTAAATTAATTTTAGTTTGATTATAATGACAAAGGATCTAATCTTTGTAAAGTGCCAAGAATGGAAGTTGAATAAAGAGGGTGAGATGCCAGAGAAACTATTGGTATTAATGTGTGGTGCAATGGGCAATGTAGAAAATGTTGAAGTTGGGGAGTGGAATATAGTATGTAGGGAGCTGGTGTGGCATAGGAAATGAAGAACAGAGGTAAGGGAGATTCCATGTTAGGAAACGGATGTGGTACTATAGTAAAGGAGAAGAATGAGGAATATTCAGGAAGGGAAAATAGTAACAAGGAAGATAATTAGGATGGAGTGAATGGGAGCATACTGGTGTAGGTGTGTCTGGGTGTTGATTGGGGGTTAGACAGGAAGGGGAAGAGCTTATGGAAGGTATAAATGTAATTGATGTGGGGGTGGGTGGGAATGGGGGTAGAGCAGTGGAGAGGAGTGAGCCTGAGAGGAGGGAGGGTGAATGGAGCGGGCAGAAACCTTGAGACAGCCAGCCAGACAATAGTAGAAACAAACAATTAATGTGTGCCTCAAGAATGACCAAGATTGTTCAGAAAAAGAAAAAGACAAATATGTAAGGACAGAAAGATACAGTCTGAAGATGCAACGTGAACAACCTAAAGAAAACACACAAAAAACATTATTACACAGAATAACTAGTGTAGAAGAGTTACTGTGGAGAGGAATTAGATTCAAATACAGTAATAAAAATTAGGAATACATGGCACAGACATAACACGATTCTTCTTAGGGGGTAAAAGAAGAGCAAATTGTAGGTTAAATCGGATCTGTAGATAATCCACTAGGAAGGAAAATGGGGAGACTATGTGGAACTACTTTCCTTATCTGTCATAAAAGCCTGTTTCGTTTTATAGTTAAGATGCCCGATGTGACATAAATTTGAGAGAGTATTACAGTTTCACAAAAAACAATCCTTTGTCACTTTTCAAATCCTGGATAATATGCATTCTCATTCACTGTGATATTATATTCAGCTGTAGCATTGTAACGAGTTATAATTCACCAGTTGTTTTTATATCTGGGACTGCAACTCACAAAACCAAAAAAGATTATTTTTTGGACACCACACAAGGGACTGATCATCCACTCTATCCCTATCTTATCTATCTATCTATCTATCTATCTATCTATCTATCTATCTATCTATCTATCTATCTATCTATCTATCCTCTCTCTCTCACTCTAATATATATATATATATATATATATATATATATATATATATATATATATATAAAACAGTGGAGAAACATGAAAAACACCAGATCATATAATGTAAATCAATGCCGTTTTGATAAAACACAATAAAAAGAAAAATAAATTGAACTAGAGCTGCTTGCACAAATTGCTCTTGTCAATGCGCAGGCAAAGTGCTAAAAAGGATTCGACCACTGTCCATACTGGGTATAAGCACAGAGTAAAATGACTACTGCCCATATTTTCCAAAAGGTTTTCATGTTCACACATCTGTGAAGGAGTAAAATCACAGGTTCCAGAGGCCAGTATATTTTTGATGAAAAAAATAAAACAAAACAAACGACAGTGCAGAACCATCTTTATATTGTTTATAGCAAGAAAATAAAATAGAACAATGTATGCTTGCATTCAGGCTGCAATGATAAATGTAGTTAAAGGAAATGCTAGCATTTTCAGTTTAACATCCCACTTTGTACTCAACAACAATGGGATGGTGCTTTGTTTTGTTAGCTAAAATGGTCCCTCTGTACTTCTGCAGTGCACCCTTTTATGCCAGCTTTCTGTCTACATATATAAAGAATGCTGTGAGTGCTTGGCCTGACAATCCCCAAATATTACACTTCTGACTTTTCTGGGTATGTGTAGTGTTTTGTTGATATGATGGATACACATTTCCATTTGTTTCTGCATCCCATATACTACACCTTGCTTTATGAACACCACATTGAAATCAGAACTCTATTTTTAATAGTGTTTTGCATCACATATCCAGCCTCATGTATCAGAAACTGACTGATGTAGTTAAGGTACAGCAATTTGCTAGTTTGAGTTAAGAGAAGTGGAAAGGCCGTAAACCCTGCAGGGATTACAGGTTAATATCACGCTTGAGTATGGTTTACAAAATCCTGGCAAACTGCAGCATTTTCAGTGCGCTTTGCGATGAGCTTCTCTCAGTAATCCTTAGTAACAAGGAAAGCAGCCTTAAAAGTGTATTTTACCATGATTGTTCATTACCCTTCATCAGATAATACAACAGATTTGTTAACTGTAGAACCTATGCAGTGATTACATCTCTAGTCACAATGAAGAGAGATGTGACTATGGAATTTCTATCTCTCTGTTAAGGACAGATTGAAAATGCATGTTTGTGTCTCTGCACATAAAGTCCTTATGCAAAACACTTGCTTTGCCTTGACAGACTAATTGTGACACAGATATATTTCTGTCAGTCTTATGACAACAGAGCAGACCCATTTATGCCTCCTTTAAATCCTCATGACACCATTCATTAGGACATCACTTTGTGACTGGCCTTTTCCTACTTAATATCCTGTATATTAAACAACCTGCAAACCAGAGTATGATAAAAATGAAAGTCAGACTTGAGGCTCAAGCTAATTTTCAGAATCTCTGTCCGTGTAAAAGCTTTGTTGTCTGCACTCTTCAGTGCATATGATTTATGCATAGTAGGGTGCTAATCTCAAGTCCTTGGTGGCTTCATATGCTTCTGCATACCTAGAATGAAAATGGAATGTTGGCTACATCACTGGTCTAATTATTTTCTTTATTTTTTTCCTCAACTTTTTGCTAACCACAACTGACATTCATCTTGCCTGCCAGGCCGTCTCCTTATCCGCTGGGTCTAATAAATCTCTAATTATATATATAAACTTGCTCAGATACATATTTGGGGCCAATGTGGAGATTGAGGCACTTAATACAACATCATACTACTGCTGGGGAGTGTTTTTGTTTTAATTGCCCACCCCTGTGCACATTCATAACACTGCAGGGAGGGCTGTGCAATGAGCATCAGCACTGCTTGGGTCCCACATTTACACAAGGGACTTCATATCAAAAGGACACCCCACTCACTCCCAGGCAGCACTAACACTATCTCTTTGTTCTTCACCAGAGAGAACAATATGCTACTGCACCCCATGCATGCACCCCCCCCCCCCAAGGATGAACATGTCTATCCTGTCATCCTTGTCAAGCACCTGAACTAGGAGCTGGGGCTTGAACTGAGGTTGCCTAAACTATACTGAGGCCATTTTCCCTCTGCATCACTGGAAAGGATCCCATGTCCCGTGTACAGATGATGTACTATAGTTTTATCTATCATATAATCACATTAGCTGCATATTAGTAACTACGCCATTAGTAAAATTTTGACTCCAAATAGTGTTGGTGTCACAATTTATTTGCTGCTATTCTTTTAATTTCTAGACATATTGCAATTTGGCAGAGAGAGTTAGGGTTATGACTTGCTAATGAGCCACATCCCAAAGCCATGGGTTTGATTCCAGAATTTCCACTTGCAAATTGGAAGATTCTCTTGTAAGATACAAATTATGTGACTTTGCAATTTACTTAACAGTTTCATAGGTTAACAGGTATTTAATAGGCTAACAACCACAAAGGCCTTTTTAAGCCTAGCCATGCATCCCAAAGCTATGAGAAGTTCTGTTATCTTTGATAAGTGTAAGCAGGAGCTTGGGAGATGAAACATTTACAAGCAGGAGACTGTGATATGGACACAGGCAGCCTGTAAATGGTTCTTTAGAGACATAGGTGCCAAACCAGGGATGGATTTCTTGTTCCCCATCTGATTGTCCAAGTTGCACTTGAATTGGATTAGGGAGGGACTCTGCTTTACATGGATGGGAGCCTGTTCCACAGACAGGATAGTATATGGGGATACATACATGAATGTCTCTCCAGCAGGTCCTATTTATACCACAGGCAAGGTTTAAGTCTTTAGAAAAGGTAATTCTGATACTATTTGTTTGCAGACATGCAGGAAGTCTATCAGAGTGAGTTCTGACAATGTCTTGCATGCTAGGCATAGATCTCCCCTCAACAGCCTGTATTTTACAGAATACAGGTATAGGGCCTTGAGTTAGTCTGCACTGGACATGTTACTTATGCCCTGTATAATAGACATTCCATTTGTTGGATATGCCTTAACCAGATAAAGGTTCCACATCAGACTTTAAAATAGTTTAGTGGAATTACGTATTCAGTAAAATAAACCCATATATTCTGCAAACACATAAGCAACTGATATAGCTTCATAATCTCTTGGTCTGAGGACAGACAAATCTCCATGGAGAGCAAGAAAAAAAGTAATGGTGGAATACTAGGTTATTTAAGAACTTGTGTATGATTATCTTGTAAATCTGTTGTGTGTTACTGTTTTTACTTCTGTAATCTTACTCCCAAGCCACGCCGAGAATCGAATGGGAGCAAGAGGTTCTCCCGTTCGATTCTCGGCGTGGCTTGGGAGTGCCTTCTGTGTGGAGTCTGCATGTCCTCCCCGCGGCTGTGTAGCATTTGAAAGACATGCGTGTGTAAATAGGTGTGCCTTCGTTGAAGGTTGGGTGTCGAGCTGGCACCTTGGCATTTCTTAAAAATATACTGCCAATCATTAGTGGACCGGAGTTCCGCTGTGGTGACCCTTACAAATCTTACTTTACTAAACATTTTCTTAATTATATGTTTTTCCTCCATAAACATGAAGCTCTACCCCCATAGATCTTGACCCCCATCATTCTTACTTCAGGAGGCTCTAGCTATACTCAAGTGAGAGCTAGTCGGGGGGGGGGGGGTCCTCATTCAGAGAGACATGGACAAGTTTGCATGTACGCATGATGATTCCTGCACATCCATCTGCTGCTAGGAAAAGGATGTCCATTTCCCATTTTACAGTGAATTTAGCTTCATCTCTCTCCAACTCTGGGCATCTGTGTTTCAGGATAGATCATAATTGCTCCCCAGGCAGGACATACCTCTCAACCACTTAGTGAAAGAAATCTGAACAAAGCCTAAAATAACACATACAAATAAGGTCAGATTTCAAATATTGCTCTTATAAACTTAGGCTAAACAAGGAGAAAGTTACTGTCTGCTGCCTGTCAGGTGCCAGGATCTGCCACATAATGCATGTACTCTGGTCACTCCACAACAAGCACAAATATGACTCTGTCATTGTCCATGTTGGTGTGAATGACCTGAGACATACCTCCCTGGACTACATGAAAAGAGACATGGAGGAGCTGTCCAATCTTGAAGCCCAGGCAGGTATGACCCTAGCCCTGAGTAACATCCTGCCATAACTCAGAATGATACCACAGTACAAGGACAAAATGATTGACTTCAACAATTGGCTAAGCTTCTGGTGTCATTCTAAGGGGATCCAGTATCTGTCTGCCTGGGATGACATGATCGACAAACCATGATGCTTTGCCAGAGATGGCTTGCACCTGTTGACCTTGGGATTCTGGATAATGGCTAAGGCTCTTGCCACCCCTATAGTGCCTTTTTTAGGCAAGATTCAAATGACAAATTCACCACCATAACAGGTACAAGTAAGCAAAATCTGAGGATAATGGTACTTAATGCTAGAAGTCTAAACCTAAAAATGCACTCACTTGAGGCACTCCTTAAAATGGAGAACATCGACATCTGTGCAGTGACAGAGACCTTGTTCAAAGCTCCGGAGAGCACCCTTGCATTACAAGGCTATAATTCATACCACACCTTTTGGCCACCTAACCTGGACCGAAGCACTAAAGGCGGTAATGGTACTTAATGCTAGAAGTCTAAACCTAAAAATGCACTCACTTGAGGCACTCCTTAAAATGGAGAACATCGACATCTGTGCAGTGACAGAGACCTTGTTCAAAGCTCCAGAGAGCTCCCTTGCATTACAAGGCTATAATTCATACCACATCTTTTGGCCACCTAACCTGGACCGAAGCACTAAAGGCTGGAGGCATGTCCATATTCATTAAGGATATCCACACCTCCTGTTGCTCAGCATAATGCATCCGAGATTATCGAAGTGCAACTAACTCTGGGCAAGACCGCAATCCAAACTGTAGGTTGCTACATATCCCCCACCATGCTCTAGGATTCAACTCCTTATTTCTTGATACACTGGAAAATATTAGGGTACAACCTAACACCCTAATAATGGGTGATTTCAACTACCCCACCATTAACTGGGAAAACTACTCATGTACCAACTCTTGTGCTCAATGTTTTCTGGAATTCATAAATTCCAACACCTTGGATCAACTTATCTACACCCCCACCAGAGGCAGCAATATCCTAGACCTGGTCATTACCAACATGAGCAACTGGTGTTCCACACCAGAGGTCAATTCCTTGTTGGTCAGATCCGACCACAAGCAAATCACCCTAGATATCCACATCCCACCCCCCACCCCCATTAGGGAAACCACTGTAAAAAATGTTTCCAAAGCCAACTTCTTGCTTCTTAAGACAGAAGTGGCAAACTTCAGGACACCCATGCGGATGGACAATAGAGTTATGACTGCCGACTTATATGAGTGCATGGTCATGCAATCCCTAACAGAACCAAGATATTATCCTCCAAAAAAGGAAGCCAATCTGGTAGTCCCCTGCCATAAACAAACTCTTCAACAGAAGAAAGAAACTGTTGCAAAAAAGAGTAAAATTCCATGATTGGAAGAACTCCTTCGTCAGCCTCAGTAAGAAGCTGAGATCCCTCATAAAATCCTCCAAAGCTAGTTACGAAATCAAAATCACCACTGATTCTAAAGACAACCACAAAGCATTCTATAGCTATGTCAAGAATCTCAATGGCAACACTCAGATCTGCTCTGAGTTACAGCACAATGGCACTAAATATACAGAACCAACTGATATTGCCAACATCCTGACAGATAGGTTTAGTGCTAACTTTACCCCTCTCGCATCCCCTAAAGGGCCCCTCTCTATACCAGAAGAATACAAAGTTCCTGTAATCACGGCTGCACAGGTAAAAAACACACTCTCCAAAGCCAAGAACACAGCATCCATGGGACCTGACAACATCCCAGGCTGCATTCTACATGAACTACAGAATGAACTGGCACCCCACCTAAGTACCATGTTCAATCATAGCCTTACCTCGGGCTTTGTGCCCACTGAATGGTGCACAGCAACGGTTATCCCACTCCACAAAGGGGGAGCCACCATGGACCCCGGGAACTACCGTCCCATTAGCCTGACGATTCTGGACTGTAAGGCTATGGAATATATCATCATGGAACTTATAAACAATGACATTGGTAATCTCCAAACTCTGGACCCTACCCAGTTTGGGTTTGTAAAAGGCAGATCATGTCTGCTAAACCAGATAGACTTCTTTTAAGCGGTCAGCAGAGCCGTAGATGAGGATAAGGTGGTTCACACAGCCTATCTAGATCTTACCAAGGCTTTTGACACCATCCCCCACTGTGGAATTATAGATAAACTCACTAAACTAGGTATAAATCCCTATGTCACAAGATGGGCTGCCAACTGGCCCACTGACAGAACCCACACTATGAAAGTAGCAGACTCTAAATCCAACTTCAGACCAGTGACAAGTGGAGTACCACAGGGTTCAGTCCTAGGTCCTCTCCTGTTTGCCATCTACTTCTCTGAAGTACAAGCTAACACAGAAGGTCTTTGACTAACAAAGTTCGCAGGTGACTGCAAACTAGGAGAAATAATCAAAACTCCTAATGATGTGGACAGCCTACAAAAGGGCCTCACTGAGACAGTTGCCTGGTGTCAAAGCCATGGCCTCAAGCTCAATGACAAAAAGTGCATTGTGATCCCTTTTGGTAAAAACTCTGTAACCATGAACTACCATATACACGGTAGTCTACTTAACACCGAAAGTGTGATAAGAGACCTTGGGACACAGGTGGACAGTATTCTCTCCTTTGATAATCACACACCACAGTAGTCAGAAAATCCTTCTACGTGGCACACCTCATCACAAAAGGTTTCTCATCCAGGAAAAAAGAGGTCATTATTCCCCTCTACTCATCACTCATTAGACCCATTATAGAGTACAATGCCCCTTTTGGTATGTACCTCACAACACATCTACAATTGGAAAGGCCACAGAAATACCTCACAAAGAGGATTACTGGCCTCAACAGATGCCCTATACAGACTGTCTCAAAAAACTCCAGCTTTACTCTGTCACATATCACCTACTCAGAGGCAGTCTCTGCCTAACATACAAAGTTATGTCAAACTCAGAGCTGTTGGACATGCTCCACTTAAAGAAATCGCAATCCCTCCGAGCTACACACTCTAGGGACCTAAACCTTGTCACCACAATAAACAGAACATGCTTGCGGGATAGATTCTTGTCCCAGAGACTTCCCATACTCTGGAACAAACTACCTATCTATATCAAACAACACTCCTCATTATCACTCTTCAAGAAAAATCTTGATGATTGGATGGGAGATAGGAAATTCACCCCGGGGATCACTTCTGCGGCTCTGCTTGACAGGGGCACAGGAAAATAATTTTCTTGGGTGGCAAAAGCCAGGGTACCATTTGGCTAGGCTTATATAGGCCCTAGGGCCAATAGCCTAGTACCTACCTATGAATCTATAGAACAGGATTAGTGTTATCACATATTGTCTGACGGTATGAAGTATAAAACTCAAATATCTGTTAATATGTAATATGTAGCAACTTCAGTCCTCAATTATTTGCCAGAAAATGCACATTTTATAAGGAATAGACCAGAAATATGGGGCAAATATCAGAACATTCTGTGAAAATTGGGACAGTTGAGAGGTTTAGGTAGGAGAACTATATGATGCTGTCTTCCTCCTACAGTCAATATCAACCGAGAGTTTTAGCTGTGGAGGCACTTCTGTGACAGTGGCTAACATGAACACCAGCATCATGTGGGGCATGCTATGCCTTCTCATACACATACATGGTCTTACACATGTTGGTTGAAGGATGACATCAAGCAGATATTCCTGTTTTTGGTTGTTTTTGCCTTTATGCAGACTTACCTTTCTAGGTGACTAGGAGCTTTCCAGAACCATCGCTTCCATGTCTTT